>NC_051083.1:80336480-80510438 GCF_004664715.2 Peromyscus leucopus | reverse complement strand
AGCTGAGAGTGAATGTTGTTAATGATGTGGTGATCTTTTGCTATCTATAAAGCCAGACCTCACCCAAATCCCTTAGAATGATTATACCAAGCTCTCCCTCCCTAGAACTTTATCTTTAGCTTCTACTTAAAAGAATTCATCTTTAGGAGAGATAGCCTGCTGATCTCTATGCAATGTCAGTCAGAGACAACACAATATTCTATGCCCTTAACCTATAGAACCCATATTAATGGTCACATGTACTTTGCAAAGGAATTTCTATGTAGTCATGCCTTAAGTTTATTGTGCACCAGCAATTGGAATGATTGTTGCCTGTAAACTTTTTTTTCCAAATTCTACTATGTTTAAATATGATTATAATAAACCCCCTGGTATCAGACTCTCTAGTAGTTTGGTCCAGACTTTCTAAGTCAAGCTGAACTCAGTTTGCATTCTCAAATCTTTGTGTTTCATTTCTTGGCATTTGCAGGGATCCATGCAATTGGTGCCTAAATGTGGAGGACAGTACCCCCAGAGAAATAAGAAATGGTTTTGTTTGTTTGGGGTTTTTGTTTTTCTTTTAATAGAAATTAGAGGTTAGGGAAATTCAGGCCTCTCACTGAAAAGGGTTCATTACCTTAGCTAAGAGAATGGTATAGCTAGAGAGTTTCTCTCCAGCTCCTGCCAAGCCTCAGCAGTCCCTCAGCCCACTTATAAAATAAACACACAGGTTCTTATATTATTTAAACTGTTTGGCCTAATGGCTCAGGCTTCTAGCTATCTAGTTCTTACATCTTAATTTAACCCATTTCTATAAATCTATACCTTGCCACATGGTTCATTGTTTACCAGTATCTTACATGTTGGTACTCATGGCTGCAGCTGACAGCGTCCCCTGACTTAGCCTTCCTGTTCCCAGAATTCTCTTCTCTGCTTGTCCCATCTATACTTCCTGCCTGGCTACTGGCCAATCAGCATTTTATTTATACAGAGCAATATCCACAGCAGAATGGTATTAACATGGGTTCTCAGTGCTTTGTAACAAAGTATTTTGCACAATTATTAAAATGTTTGTTAAGATCCAGAAAAACAAAATATTCAGAGCTACAGCTCTGCAACTTTATACTCATAGGAACCCACATAAGAGAAACCATGAAAAAGGATATAAAATCCCAGTCAATTATTTAAAAAATAAAGTAAAAAGAATACAGAGGGAAACATTTTCTGCTAGACACATCTTGGCAGGTCTTTGAAGGGTTGGCAGAATGAATATACTTATAATCCAGGCTAGCCACAAGCTTTCAGGGCTTGCCCTCCAGCAAGATCTGACTGGAAATCAGAGCCCAGGCCTCACCAGCACAGAGCAGAGCAGCAAGACCTGAATTCATAAGAAAGACAAGCAAGGCCTTGCCACCAGAGCATGAGCTAACTTGGCTGTCTTAGAGCTTAGTTTTTTTTTTTGTTGTTGTTGTTGTTTGTTTGCTATTGTTTGTTTTCCTTCACAGTTGGAATGGTTCAGTATAGACTGATCAATAGACCCTTCATGGGGAAAAATTGTAAGAAGCCCAACTTCTAATATAGGAACAATTTTAACTAGGACGATAGGTACTTAAACCTAATTATATTATACATTTGCTTCTCCTGCTCATCAAATCAAGAATTAAATGAATGCTTAGCTATCATGTCAAACAGACTAAAAGAGAAAATAAAATAAAATTTAAAATTTGGGGCTATAACATTTATGTATACTTTTATCTGCCTGTCACTACTGAGAATTTGGTTCTGCTCTATAAGTTGCTTTCTGGAGACAATTGGATAAATTTTATAAGAAGTGTAATACCTGAAACAGAACCAGTTAATGGCTTATTAAATAAGCTGCTGCTTAAGTAGAAGTTCATAGATTAATCCTTTATATCTTTATCAATTACCTGTCCTTCCCTTTCATCTCCTACTGGAATTATATATCAACAAGGCAATAGTATAATATTATTCTATGCAATCACCTGTAACTACTTATTTACAAGAGAATATATACTTAACAATGATAGGGAAGACACATCTTAAACTACTTTACTGAAAAGAGCCTATGGAAATTACTGAGTCACTAAAAAAAAAATTCAGGTTGATTATTTGTTCCATATTGGTAATAATTGACAGGTTGCATTA
Organism: Peromyscus leucopus; assembly: GCF_004664715.2. NCBI lineage: Eukaryota > Metazoa > Chordata > Mammalia > Rodentia > Cricetidae > Peromyscus > Peromyscus leucopus. The sequence continues at coordinate 80,508,293 of NC_051083.1, read as the reverse complement.
ACAGGTTACTTGGGTACTATAGATAATTATTATTCCCTTTTAAGATTTTAAAAAAGATACCACATGGGTATTTCTAAGATTACATCTAGAAATCCTATAGTTATTACTTGTAATGTTTTTATAGATGGTTCTTCAAAAAGAAATGCAGCATAAGTTTTATATACAAATTCTACTTGCTCCACAAAAAGACTGTATTCATCCTTAATTTTAAATTTCAACAATCTAAAATCACAATACTCAATCAATATTTATTACATCATTCTGAGCCATTGAATATTTTCACTGACTCAGCTATTTATTTAATTTTGGATGACAGTTTATTGGGTGGTTGAAGGAAGAATCAGAGTCTTTTAGTCATGATAGTTAGCTTTAAAGCCTCTGTTTGCACATCCTCCCCCAAAATTGGAATTCTGAGAGAAGATTGAGGCTCAACATTAACTGACCTCATGTGTAAATTAGCACATGAGAGAGATAAACTGAGAGCAGAAACTGACCAAACTTGAGAGAAAAGGAATGCTGTAGAAAGATTGTGAATGTAGAAGGGGTATAATGGAAGGAAAATTTTGGAATGATGCCAAGGATGGGGGCTAATAAACAGAAAATTGGAATGGATTGGACAGGAGTAGAAGAAAGTAACAGAAATGGAAAAAAGTTTTAGTGCACTCCTTCAGTTGAGTTTCCTTGTTAAATAAATAAATAAATTCAATCTGATTGAAACATGACAGCATTACTGAACTGCTGGTACCTCTGTCTGTAGAAAACACTTATAGTGTGTATTCTTTTTTTTATGTTTTTTTTTTTTAATTTTACAACACCAGTTCCACATAATAGCCACAGATTCCCATGCTCTCCCCTCCCCACTCCCTCCCCCTCCCCCCAGCCCACCACCCATTTCCACCTCCTCCAGCTCAAGGTCTCCCCCGGGGACCGGGATCGACCTGATAGACTCAGTCCAGGCTGGTCCAGTCCTCCCCTCCCAGACCGAGCCAAGCGTCCCTGCATAAGTCCCAGGATTCAAACAGCCAACTCATGCAAAGAGCCCAGGACCCGGCACCACCACCCAGCTGCCTCCCAAACAGATCAAGCCAAATGACTGTCTCACCCATTCAGAGGGCCTGACCCAGTTGGGGGCCCCTCAGCCTTTGGTTCATAGTTCATGTGCTTCCATTCATTTGGTTATTTGTCCCTGTGCTTTATCCAACCTTGGCTTCAACAATTCTCACTCATATAAACCCTCCTCTTTCTCACTAATTAGACTCCCAGTGCTCCACCAGGGGCCCAGCCTTGGATGTCTGCATCCAGATTCCTCAGTCCTTGGATGGGGTTTATGGCACAATTATCAGGGTGTTTGGCCATCCCATCACCAGAGTAGGTCAGTCCCGGCTGTCTCTCGACCATTGCCAGCAGTCTTTTGCGGGGGTATCTTTGTGGATCTCCGTGGGCCTCCCTAGCCCTCTGCTTCCTCCCCTTCTCATGTGGTCTTCATTTACCATGGTCTCATATTCCTTGTTCTCCCCCTCTTTTCTTGATCCAGCTAGGATCTCCCATTCTCTTTCCCTCGACCGTATAGTGTGTATTCTAATTGGTCTTAATAGTAAAAGCCTGGAGTCAGATACTGGGGTAAATGCTGAAAGACCAGAGAAGTAAAGGAGCAGCCAAAGTCACCTCTTATCTTCACGACTCCTCAGACGGAAAAGTGGGTAAGCTCCTGTTTGCACTCACCTTATATTCCTCTCTCCACCCAGCCATATCACTTCCTGTCTCCTGTATATAGACCTCTCGACTTCTATGGTTAACTAATGGCTAGCTCCACCCTCTGATCTTTAGGCAATCTTTATTTGTTAAAGCACAAACAAAATGTCACATTTCTCCCTTTTTGTCTAAAATAAAAAAGATTATAACTAATATAAAAAACTATATACAATAAGTACATCAAGTATAAACAATATATACAGGCAATAAATACATTAATGTCTAGTCCATAAATATTTGACAAACTCAGAGAAAATACTCTGTTATCTAGTCTATCTTGATGAGTCCTGTAACACAAATTTCTGAATGGTCTTATTAAAAAACCATCCAGAGCCAGATATTGGGTGAAAGCTGAAAGATTAGAGAAGCAGAATAAGACACAGCCAACCTTACCTTGCCAGATCCTCAGCCAATACTGTTTCCATAAATCCTCAGACTGAACACCTTTGATTCCTCCTCACCCCTGAGGGTCTCAGTTGAACAGATACTTAGTTCCTGTCTTATATATCTTTCTTATATACCTATCTTATATATGCCTTATATACCATTCTCCACCCAGCCATGTCAGTTCCTGGGATTAAAGGCATGTGTGCTTTCCAAGCAAAGGCATGAGATCTCAAGTACTGGGATTAAAGGTGTGTGCCACCCCTGCCTGGCTGTTTCTAATGTGGCTTTGAAGTCACACAGATGCAGATGGATCTCTACCTCCCAAGTGATAGGATTACATGTGTGTGCCACCACTCTACAGCCTCTATGTCTAATCTAGTGGCTGGCTCTGTCCTCTGATTCCCAGATAAACTTATTAGGGTACACAGTATGTTGGGGTACACAATATATCACCACAGAGTCCAAAAGGTTGTACCTAATTCACTTTCTATTCTAACTTGCATTACCCAAACTATCTTTTAGTAGCTCTCAACCCTATATATTTTACAAGGCTTTAGTGAATTTCTTTTCTGAATCTGGTAACAAGGAAAGCTATACCTATAACTATAAAGTCTTCAACTCCATCAGAAACCTGAGAAGGAAATAATATTACCAAGTAAGCAGGAATTGCAAACAAGCAGCTTCCAAAAAATGAGAGAAATGACAGACACCACTAATTATTGGAATAATGGAAATATCAATCACTATCTATAATTTTTTTTTACTCATTAAATAGATTAAGCATATATATTGTGCTTTGTTCTCTAATTTTCCATTATGAACATAGAACTTCATTGTCAAAGTCTACTAAACAATATTTCAGTACATTTTATTTGCATATGCAAATTATTTTTATTCCAATAATATTTTAGCAAAATCAAAACCTTACTGAGTAAGGTAGCCTACATTGTCATGCATAATGTATACATTTCCCATGTATTAAAATATTTCAAAAATTACTTGCCATTACTACATACCAATTAAATGATTATAACTAAGCACTTGGTTTTTATTGATTGTGTATATCAGTTATAAAATGCCTATTAGATTTCTTTTAGATTATATCTATAGGTAGAAAGTGCACATTTGGGTGTATGATAGAAAGGAAGTGAAAGCAAACATTGAAACTTGTATCAACAGGTGCATACTTTTCCATGTTTCAGGACATAAAATGAAACCTAATCTGTGAATAACTCTGTATCGGATTTTGTCTTAAAAAATCCTCTTCCAAAACATCAATACTCCTACATAGGCAAAAATAATTAAAACTCTGAAGGTTTTTTTGAAACAATATTTCACTCTGTAGTCCAGGTTGCCCTGAAATTTAATAGGTAGATCAGGCTATCTTTGTCAGAAAAACAATATTTCTGCCTTAGCTTCCAAAATGAAGGGATTACAAAAACTAAGAAATATGAGAAGAAATGAGTCAGGGAAGTGTCAAGTCCATACTTCGCATTATATATTTTAGTATCATTGCTCTTGTTTATCATCATTTTTAACCCATTTGGAATTTTAAAAAAAAGACAATATGCTAGGGCCCAAAAGCGATTATGTATACATAGAAATTATTTATATTCAGTAATATTTTCTATTTATTTTGCAGTGTTAGTAATCAAACTCATGGCTTTATATGTTAAGTGTTCTACCACTGAATTATGGTCCCACTCCATATGAACCATTAGCCTTGGTAATAGCTTAGAGCATCCAGTAATATAAACAATTTGTTTGAGTTTCCTCTCATTAAGTTTTGAATGAGAAATATCCCCTAGCAGTATTTGTACACTTGGCTCCCAGTTATTGGTGCTCTTTGAGACATAATGGAACTTTTAGGAGGTTGAACCTTTTTGGAAAAAGTATTGCACTGGGGCCAGGCTTTGGCAGTTTATAGCCTTGCCCAACTTCCTTTTTTCTCTCGGTTTCTTTTGTCTCCCCTGCCATTATGGACTCTCATTCTGAAGCTCTCAACAAAAACAAGCCCTTCTATAAGTCCCTTTTGGTTATGGTATTTCATCACAGCAACAGAAAAGTAGCAAATGTAATGGTATGTTCTGTGAGTTGTAACTTTAAGTGTTGGGATGAAAGAAGAATAAAACTACATCTCTCCCACCTATGACAGTAGATAATAATATTACAAATCTTAACCATCATTGATTCATCTACTATAAAATAAATGTTGGAAAGTTCTTTCCTCTCAAGTTTGACTAAAAAGTTGTACCTGCTCTCTAGAAAAGTAGAAATATAAAATATAATCTTATGATGTCCAATGTAACAGTCGTCATTGCTACTGTAAGTGTACACATGCTTGTTGAGAGAACCTCAGAAATGAACTTATATAATTTCTGTTGTGGAATATTGCTTTAGGTGGGCAAAGCTGTGTTACATTTGTTTATGCTGCATTTGTTCAATGATGTGAAGATATTTTACCTTTGCTTAGGCTGCATTTATTTAATGATGTAAGGATGTGTTGCTTTGCCTGCCTAAGGCACATGATTATTTTAATAAAAAGCTGAGCAGCCAATAGTTAGTCAGTAGAGGGATAGACAGGGCTAGTGGGCAGAGTGAATAAGTAGGAGAATTCTGGGCTTGGAAAGTGGAATAGAGGTCAAGGAAAAAGAGAGGGAAATTCCCGGGTCCAGGCAGCCAGGTAGCCACCACACAGCTAGACACCGAGTAAGACATACACAATGAAAGAAAGGTAAAAAGCCCCAAGGTAAAAGCATAGATGAAGAGAAACATGTTAAATTAAGTTATAAGAGCTAGTGGGACAAGCATAAGATAAGGCTGAGCATTAATAACTAATAAGTCTCCATGTCATGATATAGGAGTTGGTTGGTGATCCAAAAGAAAGCTTTCTACACAATTCGCTATATGAAATGTCAAGAAATGATAGTCCCTACTAACATGTTCAGGCTTTAGGAAATGAATCCATTTTTCAAGCCAATGAAATAACTTGAAATCCTTAGGTGTTCCTACATTGATTTTGTTTAGCTTTAAAAAAATCAATTAGTACACTATTTCTGTGTGAAAAAAATCAAACCTAAGTGCAGAAGCAATTTAGGCCATTACTCTACCATGAAACACATTTTGTCATCTCTTAAAATCCAAGTAGTAATCTCATAATCATTACAAAATAATAATACAAAATCTCATACTTATTACAAAAAGTCAAATGATTTAAATATCAGGTTATACTTGTTCACTTTTAGACTGTATAATTTAGCTTATTGCCATATTATAGTTCAATTTTAGTGGTTGGATTCCATTTAGATTCACTTTCGTATCTTTTCTGATATATTGAAAGGCTGGTTTTCACAGTAGTGATCATTTTTGAAGACCCATTCATTCCTTTTTATGTAATTGTAACAGGTATGAATTCTGGAAGAGCTAACACTACGTAACTGTTTATTTCTTTAATTCTGCTGTTTGCCTCAGAGAATGAATTAACACAGTACAAATAAAGGCATAATAAGAGGCACTTCCAAATTTTAGACTTTATAAATCCTGGATTGTAGCAAGTCACAAAATGTATATGGGGACATGTAGGACAAGAGGAGAGCATGAGGAAAACTTGGGTAAGACATTATGATGTGATAGTACTACTGTCTTAAAGTAGAACAAGCAACTAATTCGGTTTAGTCAGGTGGTGATGTCAAGCAAAACTAAGAAACTGATTGAAATTTCATTGATCCTGAAATGTGTTTTTTATTAGACATATCTCAAATTTAAAATACCATGTATGATAAATAAGTAAGTTTAAGGTTTAGATGTGACTCATAAGCTGCCACTAAGTTCCCTCTATTTTGAGAAGACTAGTATAACAAAGTATCATCAAATCTTGTTCCAAGATTATTACAACTACACCCAAGAACAATGAAATCCTGTTGCGCCAAGGAGCTATGCTATAGAGAATAATCTATGACCTCTGTATTCAAATAGTATTGCTACAGGTCTAAACAAACACCTGCATGTATAAATGATACCCAAAGCCTTTCGTCTATATATTATAGAAAAAAAATACAAGTGGAACATGTATGAAACTGATAAAAGGGACAGTTTTTTTCTAGAAAACAACAAATTTTATTATGATTACCAGAAAAATCGATCATATAATTATCTTTAGCCTTAAGATAATAATTATGAGTCTACCCACTGGAATTTTCAGCACTTGGTGATTAATTTCTATCCAAATGCACAAAAAAAAGAATAAGAAACATAGTAAATGTGAATCATTTATATACATTGAAACTTGTGAATCTGAACTCTCAAAATGTGAACAGAGAAAAGGTGTGGAGGTACACACTTGTTAAGTAGTTGGACCCCATCTCAAGTGGAACAGAAAGAAAATCAAACTGTCCATTAATTCTTTTTGAAAGAGCATCATATCTATTGTTACTATTCCCTATTAGACCACTATTTATACAAACAATAGAAGTTTCAAAGCTGAACATCATGTTCCTTCATTTATATTATAAATATCCAGTCTTTTTAGTATTGTTGTATTGTGAAAGAATTCCTCAAAATGACTTTGTTTCTAATTTTGTTTATTGCTTTTAAAAATGTGTTTTTGACCATTTAGCTCATCTTTTCAGGCTTTTTTGATTTCTAAGGTTTTATTTTTCCAGTGCCTTTGGGCGTCTTTCTCTTAGTGATCACTTGTAGTTTCTATTTTATAACTATTTTGCTTTGGTTACAGTGACGTTTTAATTCATTTTTAATGCTAATCTGAGTACTTTTTGTAAGGGTAAGATATAGAGAAGATATTTTATTATGTTCCAGCCCATAATCTTGAAATTAGAAATCTCTACATCTTCCACTAATTTTGAAGAAGTTTTAAGTCAATAAATAAAATTAACTCAATTGTATGATATATTTATTACTTTATTATATTTTAAATAATATATAATATACATTATATATTTTGTTATGAATCCCTGGGAAGTTCCCATACAAAAGGGTACTCAGGAAACCAACACAAGCTGGATTCAATGAGTTTAAGGAAAAAGAAGAAAACTCCAAGTTGTGTGGGAAGGTAATTGAAAGTGGAAATGGTACGATGTGGGAGGACTGAGGGGAAGGGGAAGAACATGGTTAAACTATATTGCATAAAATGTGCAAATAATTAATAGAAATATTAAAAATCTATCTACATGAGTGAATTTAATTTAGGTGAGTCATGTTAAGAATACACTCTATTTACTTATATTGAAATATCAATGTTTTTACTGTTTCTCAAGTACAATTAAAACATTGGCAGATTTAGTCTTTGTGTGTAAACTCCGTCTTGATAGCTAATAAATTTTTATTATAAAATAGCTCAATATTTGCAATTATATTTAACATTTAGTATGATATCAAGGCTTTATAGTATTTCTCAGAGCAAAGATTATTAACATGACAACATGTGAACCTGTAGTCTTCATGAACAGTAGAATAAAAATTTCCATAGGATCAAATTACAGGACAATACTTTCCTAATTAAAGGTTTCTAAATTAAGACTCAAAGATAAGGAAAGGTTTACCAGCTAGACAATAAGGCACAGAGAGAAAGCATTTCAAATCTTCAAGCACAATTGAATATTCTGTGTTATAAAATGTTCATGCTTCAGTTTTACTTAAAATTTTCTTGTAGAATTTGTCCTTTCTCCATTTGCTGAGACCCTTAGCCTATAAAACTCAAATTATTTCCAGTGGGATACATGTATTTTTAAATGACTGTTTTTTTTTTTTTAATGTATTGATTGTAGTAGGCATTCCTGGTAAATATAACAACTGAATTAAAAATAAGGTTGATAAAATTCAGAACAATTGGAAAAAACCCGTTACGATTATTCTGATAGACTTTAGATCAGATAACAAGAGTATAAAAACATATCATACACAATTAGTTTGTCTCCTGCTTTAGGTCAGCATATTTAATTTGTGTGTGTGTGTGTGTGTGTGTGTGTGTTTATCTACTTATTTACTTTACATCCTGTTTGCAGTTTCTCCTTCCTCCTCTCCTCTTAGTCATTTACCCCACCTCCCCTCTACTTCCCCCGCCTCCATTCACTTCTCTTCCATTTCTATTCAGAAAAGGGCTGGCCCCCAATGGAAATCAAGCAAACATGACATATCAAGTTGCAATAAGACTAGGCACCTCCCCTCATATTAAGGCTGGACTAGGAAACCAAGTAGAAAGAAAAGGTCCCAACGGCAGGTAAAAGAGTCAGAGGCAGCCCCTGCTCCCACTCTTAGGAGTCACATAAGAAGACTAAGATACAGAACTGTCACATATATGTAGAGGACCTAAGTCAGTCCCATACAGACTCCTTGGTTTGTCAGTTCAGTCTCTGTGAGTTCCGATGACCCCAGATTAGTTGATTCTGTTTTTTTTTTTAATGGTGTCCTTGACTGCTCTGTCTCCTACAATCATTCCTCCCTGTCTTCAGCAGAATTCCCTGAGCTCAGCCTAAAGTTTGACTGTGATTCTCTGCATCTGTTTCCACAAATTACTGAATGAAATATTTCTGATGACAATTTGGCTAGGCACCAATCTATGAGTATAGCACAATATCGTTAGGAATTATTACATTGACATTTTTCTTCCAGTTATGTTTTGTTCAATCTACGCCTCTGGGCCATCTACCCTCTGGGTTCTGGTGCTCCAGGCAGTGTCAGGAGTGGGCTATCTCTTGTGGCATAGGTCTCAGACTGGAGCAGTCATTGGTTTTCCCCTCCCACAATCTCTGTGTCACACTTGGCCCAGGACATCCCATAGGCCAGACAAACTGTAGGATGAATGTTACATAGCTGGGTTGGTGTCCCAATCCCTCCACTGGTAGACATGCCTGGTCACAAGAGGTGGCTATTTCAGGCTACAGATCACTGTTTGCTAGGAGTCTTAGCTTGATCATCCTTGTAGATTCCTGGGAATTTGCCTTGCACCAGCTTTCTACCCAGCTCTAAAATGACCCTCTTTGTAGTTGGGTCTTTCTGTACTCTTCCCCCTACCCTACCTCCACCTGATCCTCATGTTCCCATCCGACTTGCCCCCAGTACACTCACAGAATTTCTTCCATTTCCCCTTCCCTTGGAGATCTGAGTGACCCCTAGAGCTCTTCTTGTTACCTCACCTCTATGAGTCTGTAGATTTTAGTATGGTAATCACTCACTTTACAGCTAATATCCACTTATAAGTGAATATATACAATGTTTGTTTTTCTGGGTCTGGGTTACCTCAATCAGGATGATGTTTTTTCTTGTTCCATCCATTTGCTTTTGAATTTGGTGATGTTATTTCATTTTCAGCTGAGTAATACTCCAATGTGTAAATGTACCATATCTTCAATTGAGGGACATATAGGTTGTTTCTGGGTTCTGGCTATTATAAATAATGTTGCTATGAACATAGTTGAACAAGTATCCTTGGGCTATGATTGAGCTTCCTTTGGGTATATGCCAAAGAGTGGTATAGCTGGGTCCTGAAGTAGATCAATTCCTAATTTTCTGAGAAACTGCCATGTTGATTTCCAAAGTGATTGTGCAAGTTTGCACACCCAGCAGCAATGGAGGAGTGTTTCTTTAGCTCTACATCCTCTCTAGCATGAGCTGTCACATTTGATTTTAGTCTTAGCCATTCTGACAGGTATGAGGTAGACTCTGAAAGCAGTTTTGATTTTCATTTCCCTGATGGCTAAGGGTGTTGAACATTTATTTAAGTGTTTCTCAGTTATTTGAGATTCTTCTGTCAAGAATTCTCTATTTATAACTACACCTCATTTTTTATCAAGAATTTTTTATTCATTTTGCATACCAATCACATACTTAATTGGGTTATTTGGTGTTTTTAATGTCTAGTTTCCTGAATTCTTTATATATTTTAGAAAACAGAACTCTGTCAGATGTGGGTTTGGTGAAGATATATTCCCGTTCTGTAGGCTGCAGTTTCATTCTATTGTCAGTGTGTTTTGCTTTACAGAAAGTTTTCAGTTTCATGAGGTCCCATTTATTAGTGGTCAAATGTAGTGCCTTGAAATTTATGTTCTACTCAGGAAGATGTCTCCTGTCCCAATGCATTCAAAGCTATTCCCCACTTTCTGTCCTATCAGGTTCAGGGTATCTGGATTTATGTTGTGGTCTTTGATCTACTTGAACTTGACTTTTATGTGGGGTGATAGATATGGATCTATTTTCATTCCTCTACATGCAGGCATTCAGTTAGACCATAACTATTTGTTCAAGATTCTTCTTCCTATTGTATAATTTTGGCTTCCTTGTTGAAAATTAGGTGTTCAGAGGTGTGTGGATTTAAGAATGTGTCTTTGATTCAATTCCATTGATTCTCCTATCTGTTTAAATGTCAATACCATGTAGTTTTTATGACTATAGATCTGTAGTAAAGATTGAAATCTGCAATGGAGATACCTCCAGAAGTTATTTTATTGTTCAGGATCATATTAGTTATCCTTGATTTTTTGTTTTTCCATGTGAAGTTGAATATTGTACTTTCAGGCTCTTAAAGGAGTGTGTTGGAATTTTAATGGGGATTGTATTGAATCTGTAGATTGCTTTTGGTAAGATGGCCAAATTTTACTATGTTGATCCTGCCAATTCATGAGCATAGGAGATCTTTCCATCTTCTCATATCTTCTCTAAATTCTTTCTTCAAGGATTAGAAGTTCTTGTCATACAAGTCTTTCATTTGCTTGGTGAGAATTGCCCCAAGATACTTTATAACATTTGTAGCTATTGTAAAGGGTGTTCTTTTCCTGATTTCTTTCTCAGCCCATTTATCATTTGTATACTGGAGGGCTACTGATTTTTTTAATTAATCTTGTATCCAGCCACTTCACTAAAGGTATTTATCAGTTGTAGGAATTCTATGATATAATTTTTTGGTTGTTTTATGTATACAGTTTTATCATCTGCAAATAATGCTACTTTGTCTTCTTCCTTTCTAATTTGTGTCCACTTGATCTCCTTTAGGTGTTTTATTGCTCTTGCTAGAACCTTAAGTACTATATTAAATAAAATGGAGAGAGTGGACAGCTTTGTCTTGTTCCTGTTTTAGTGGAATTGCTTTGACATTCTCTCTGTTTAATTTGATGTTGGCTGTCAGATTGCTGTAAATTGTTTTTATTATGTTTAGGTATGTCACTTGAATCAATGATGTCTCCAAGACTTTTTGTCAAGAATGGGTGTTGGACTTTGTCAAAAGCTTTTTCAGTATCTTATGTTATGATCATGTCATTTTTTTCTTTCAGTTTGTTTATATGGTGGATTACATTGATAGATTTCCATATGTTGAATCATACCTGCATCTCTGGAATGAACCCTACTGATGATCATGGTAGATTATTTTTAAAGTGTTCTTGGATTCTGTATTAAGGTACTTTATTGAGAATTTTTTCATCTATGTTCATGAGGAAGATTGGCCTGTAATTCCCTATTTTTGTTGAGTTTTTGTGTGGTATGGGTATCAAGGTGACTGTGGCCCCAGGCATTTTTTGGTTGGGAGAATTTTAATGATTGCTTCTATTTTCTTGGGGGTTATGAGTCTATTGAAATTGTTTATCTGGTCTTGATCTAAATGGTATCTATTGGGAAAATTGTCCATTTCATTTAGGTTATCCTATTTTGTGAAGTAAAGGTTTTAAAGTATGACCAATGATTCTTAGGACTTCCTCTGTGTCTGTTGTTATGTTTCCCTTTTCAATTCTGATTTTGTTAATGTGGATATTCTCTCTCTGCATATTTGTTAGTTTGGATAAGAGTTTGGCTATCTTGATTTTTCTCAAAGACACAAGTAATTGTTGGTTCTTTATATTGTTCTCTTTGTCTATTTGGATGACCTGTCCACTGGTGAGTGCATGTTGTGGAATATTATTTTAAAGTGTGTTACTTTTATTTATGTTGCATATGTTTAACTCTGTGAAGCTGTGATACTTTGCCTGTCTAAAACACCTGATGGTCTAATAAAGAACTGAATGGCTAACAGCAAGGCAGGAGAAAGTGTAGGCAGGGCTGACAGGCAGAGAGAATAGATAAAAGGATAAATCTGGGAAAAGAAAGAGTAAGTAGCCAAGGAAGGAGAAGAGGACACTAGAGGCCAGCAACCTATCCAGCCACAGAGTAAGAGTTAAAGTAAGATATACAGAAGTAAAAATAGGTAAAAGCCCAAAGGCAAAAGACAGATGGGATAATTTAATGTTAAGAAAAGCTGGCAAGAAACAAGCCAAGCTAAGGATGGGCCTTTATAATTAAGAATAAGCTTCAGTGTGATATATTTGGGAGCTGGGTGGCAGCCCACCCACAAAAAGGAGCAAAACCAAACAACAACAAGAGTAGGGTGTTGAAATTGCTCCCTATTAATGTACTGGTTTTGATGTGTGATATAGTTTTAGTAATGTTTCTTTTGCAAATGTGGGTGCCCTTGCATTTGTGGCATAGATGTTCAGAAGTGAGACATCATCTTCATGTATTTTTCCTTTGTATATGAAATGGCTGTCTCCATCTCTCTTGATTAATTTTGGTTTGAAGTCTATTTTGTTATATACTAGGACAGCTATACCAGCTTGCTTCTTAGGACAATTTGATAAGAAAATCTTTTTCAACCCTTTACTCTGAGGAAATGTCTATCTTTAATGCTGAGGTGTGTTTCTTGTATGCAGCAGAATGATGGATTCTAGTTTTGTATCCATTCCATTAGCCTGTGTCTTTTTATTGCAGAATTGAGTCTATTGATATTGAGAGATATTAATGATCAATGATTGTTAATTCCTGTTATTTTGTTGTTGTGGTTGGCAGTGTGTACGTGTGTGTGTGTGTGTGTGTGTGTGTGTGTGTTTGCTTGTGTGTTTCCCTTTATTTGGTTTTGCTGGTATGAATTTATCTATTGTGTGTATTTTTGTAGGTATAGTTAACTTCCTGGGGTTGGAGTTTTCATTAGAGTACAATCTGTAGTGTTGAGTTTGTGGATAGATATAGTTTAAATTTGACTTTTCATGAAATATCTTGTTTTCTCCATCTATGGTGATTGACAGCCTTTTCATGATATCTTGTTTTCTCCATCTATGGTGATTTACATCCTTGCTGAGTATACAAGTCAGGGCTGGCATCCATGGTCTCTCAGATTCTGCAAGACATCAGTCCAGGCCCTTGTGGATTTTAGGGTCTCTGTTGAGAAGTAAGGTGTGATTCTAATCGGCCTGCCTTTATATATTAACTGAACTTCTACCCTTGCTGCTTTTAATATTCTTTCTTTGTTCTGTATATTTAGTGTTTTAATTATTATGTGATGTGGGGACTTTCTTTTCTGATCTAATCTGGTGTTCTGTAAGCTTCTTGTACCTTTATAGGCATGTCCTTCCTTAGGTTAAGAGAATTTTCTGCTATGATTTTGTTAAATATATTTTCTGGGTTTTTGAGCTGAGATTCTTTTTCTTCTATTCCTATTATTCTTTGTCTTAGTCTTTTCATGGTGTCTTAGATTTCCTGGGTATTTTGTGTTAGGAGTTATTTTTTAGCTCAAACATGTTCTTTGATTGATGATGAATCTTTTTCTTCTATTTTATCTTCAACACCAGAGATTCTCTCTTTTATTTCCTGAATTCTATTGGAGATGGTTGCATCTATTTTTTCCTGTTGACTTATGCAGATTTTATATTTCCTGAATTCCCTCAGTTTGTGTTTTCCTTATTGCTTCTATTTCAATTTTTAAGTCTTGAATAGTTTCTTTCACCTGCTTGTTTTTTTCTTAGCATTCTTTAAGAGATTTATTGATTTCCACCTATTATTCGATTGTTGTCTCCTTGATTTCATGAAGAGCGTTTTTCATATCTTCACTAAGGACCTCTATCATTATTATAAATTTGGTTTTAAGATTGTTTTATTTTTGCTTTCACTCTGTTGGAATGTTCAGGACTTGCTGTAGTGGGATGGCTTGGTTCTAATGGTGATGTATTACCCTAGCTATTGTTGTTTTTGTTCTTACACTTATGTTTAGGCATCTGTATTTGGAGTAATTATAGATCTAGGTGCCAATTTCTGGATTTGTCTTTATTGGATGGCTGTTTTCTTTTTCAGTTTCTCTTTGCTGTCTGATATTATGGACTCCATCAGTGGTTGTTAAGTATATGGTCTCTATGTGCATTGGATGCTGGACATTTGATGTCCTGGATGGCCTCTTGTTCCTGCCCAAGTTTGGATCAGAAGTTCTGACTATGTATGTGCATGGCCTCTGTTCTGGCAGGGGGTCCTCTGGGATTCAGATGTTGAACTGGCTTCTGGTGGAGTAAGAAGCTTCTGCCTGATTTTCACAAAGTTGGCCTGATCTCTAGGGTTCAAGATGTTGATACGGCTTCTGAGAATCAGTATTCTTGCCTGGCCTATGATGGTTTGGAAGGCTTCTTCTGTAGGTTGACCAGTACATTTAAATATTTGGTTATTTATGCAAAATATTTTTAGCTAAATGAGCCTTGAAACCATGTTTTATTTTTATAAAAATGAAGTTGAAAAGTGTGGTATGCCTATCCTTATGTTCCAGAGCTTAATTATTTAATACCTTAAATAGTGTTGACATAAAACTTAGCACATTTAACTCCCCTTGAGACAATGTTATATTTTACTCAATTTGACAAGGCAAATACAATTTTAGTATAGTTAAAACTTTCATTATTGTCCCAAACTTATAGGGCCAGAAAGATAAATCAGTGGGTGAAGTATTTGCTGCACAAGCATAAGGGTCTGAATTCAGATCTCACCACTTAAATAAAAAGTGAGTATGGGAGTGAACATCAGCAACTCCAGTGCTTAATGGAGGAATTGAGACAATAAGATTTCTGGAATCCATAAATTGCAGGTTCTAAAAAATGAGACCCTATGTCAAAAAAAGAGAGCAGCAGAGAAACATATATGTAAATCAATGTCAGTATCTGGCCTCTACACACACACACACACACACACACACACACACACACACATAGTTTCTTGATTATGGACTCAAAATAAAATATTCAGTGTATCTACAGTTTTACAATGCAAATAAAGCTATAATTACACATGCAAGAAGCACACACTTGATTAAGAATAAAATAAAGATATTTATTTGTATTATTCTTTTCATCTTTCTACTCTATAAATTTACTTTTGTATCATCTAAATTTGATCATTATTCATGGTGTCTAAAGTGAATGTGAATGACTAATGAAAAATAATATCATTACTGTAAAAATGTATAAATCTTTAGTGTTGCTATTCCCTAAGTTGTAACTTCAATAAATGACTCCATAGCTGGCTTTGCTATATTCTGTCTGACTTCTGTGCACCTCAAGAGGACATTGCTTACTCTGCAACACTTGTGTGAGCATTACAGTATAAGATTCTGTGATGTTCACTGAGTCTTAAAATGGTATTCTCTTCAGCTTATATCACAAGTCCCAGATGGCTTGACTTAATTCAATTTCACAGCTACCTTTTTAAGAGAGTATATTAAAGCTAAAGAATCCTTCAATAGAATCAGTGAGCAATGAAGTTCACAAATAGAACCACACCACTTTAGTTGCCAATTATATTTCCTCATGAATGAGTTTTTCACTTGCAGCCAAATTTAAAATTAAAAAGATCTTGTGGTCCCCATGACCTTCACAAGAAGCCTAAGCATTCCTCATTTCAAGAAAAGGAGATACTGGCTATATGTATATACTTATATTACAAATCAATATACAATGTTCTAAATAAGGACACTTGTTAAGATTACACTCTGAAGCCATTTTTTACAAATCTTTGTCAGCTATTATTTATTTCTGAAAATTTCATTGCATTTTTCTTTCTGAAATAGTCTTTGAAACTTGGAGTTACATATCTATGCAGAGTTGCAGTAGTATCATTTTTACAGGGGTGCTGGTATTTCCGCTTCTGATTAAAATTCATGCTTTCCTTAAATAGCATAAAATATACTTCTCTAGACCTCTTTGGCCTTGGTCAGGAATGTGTAACCACTAAAACTTTTTCATCCCACAAACCGGTAATTAGGCACAGCTTGAAAAGCCAATCAAACTCAGTGCATTCATGCTCCCAGGGAGAGCCTGGTGATTGCCATTGCAGTGAAGGAATATCACATGTGGCTCTGTGGTGTTTGCACAGCTCTCATTATAATCAAACAGAAAAAATAATTAGTAGGTAGATCTCATGGATTTAATTTGCAAAATCTGTTGAGCAGGAAACATATTCTCAACTAAATGCTGAGGATGGTAGCCTGGTAATAAAACATAACAGCCTAGAATTCTAACTCAATCAATACAAGATGTCAGTTAGATTTCTAGAGTTTTCCCTACTACTTAATGGTAGCTGTATTTTCTTTTTATTTCTTCTCTCTTCTCTTTTTACCAAGATACTTTGTGTCCTTCAGCATATCCATTTAACTTTATTACATGCATTTTACTTACTATCTTTTCATATTTTACCTCAAATGCAATATTATTTTAAATTGAAAGAAATTCCATATTAAATTGTACTAAGCCATCAATTTTCTCCACATGCATATTAATATAATCATCTACTTATATTCATATGTATACTTATACTATGTATGACATTATCACTGTAGAATATAAGCTTTATAAATAGCTTAACTTTTTTTTTTTGTTTTGTTTTTTTGTTTTTTTGAGACAGGGTTTCTCTGTGTAGCTTTGCGCCTTTCCTGGAACTCACTTTGGAGACCAGGCTGGCCTCGAACTCACAGAGATCCGCCTGCCTCTGCCTCCCGAGTGCTGGGATTAAAGGCGTGCGCCACCACCGCCCAGCTAAATAGCTTAATTTTAAGATAATGTCCATATTGATACAGTTAAAACTAAAATTAAACATAGAAATATTACTAAATTTACTCTCCATAATTTGTAAAAAGTGCAACTGTAAGTACCCAGTGGTCTTTACCTACTGTTTGAGACCAACTAAATTTCACATGTACTGATTGAACACTTTGTTAATGGGCTACAAAGGTAAAAATATGTATAACTATAGCATAAAATATAATGAATGGCAAATTATACATATACTATGTGGTATTAACATTCATAAAGTATTGAATTAATATTCAGATAGGGTAATGAGAAAATTTCTAAGGAGAATCGTGTTTAAAATGAATTTTGAAGAATTAAATGGCAATTGACATGTAGAATTAGAAAGGATCATTTTATAACAAGGTAAAGGCTTGAAGGAATAAAAGCATAGTTGTAGATGAATTTCTAAATGATCTTATTAAATAAAAAAAAAACAGAGCCAGAAATTGGAGCTAAAGACCAAGAGAGATCAGAAGAATAGGAACAGCCATAGCTAAGCTTACCTCACAAACTCAGCTTCCAAATGCAAGTTACTTCCAGTCAACCCATGCCTATATGCCTTGCTATTCTGCCATCTGATTTGTTCTCTCTGTCCAGCTATAACACTTCCTCTTCTTGCCCAGCTCTGTTACTTCCTGTCTGTCTGTACAGACCTCTAGACACCCATGGTTAACTAGTATTAGAATTTAAGGTGTCTGCCACCACACCTCGCTGTTTCCAGTGTGGCCTTGAACTCACAGAGATCCAGACAGATCCTTGCCAGCCAAGTGATAGAATTAAAGGCATGTACTACCATGGCCTGACTTTTTTGTATACTTATAACAGCTTGCTTTTTCCTCTGATCTCCAGGTAAGCTTTATTTATCAAAGCACAAACAAAATATCAACACATTTCCCTTTTTTGTCTAATAAAAATAAATAAAAAATTATAACTAATAGAAGAAAAACTATATACAATAAGTACAATAACTATATATAAAATATACAAGCAATAAATACATCAACAATGTCTAGTCCATTTGCATTTGAATAATTCAGTGAAAATATTCCATTATTTAGCCTATTTTGGTGGTTCCAAAGTGTACCTAATTCACTTTCTATCCTAACTTATATTACCAACAGAAAACTATCTTATGATATCTTTCAAACTTACACACTTAATCACATCTTAGTGAGTTTCTTTTCTGAATTTCTTAACAAGGAAAACTATAATTATAACTATCTAATATTCAACTCCTTCAGAGACCCAAGAAAGAAATAATATTACCTAGTAAAACAGGAAGTGCAAACAAGTGACTTCCAAAAAATGTGAGTTATGACAGAAACAGCCAGCTTCCTGTACAGTCACCTGAGGTTTCTCTGCACATTGGGGCATCATCTTCAACCTACAGGCTTAGCATATCTGACAGACTCATTTGTAAAGCAGGATATAAGCAAGGCCTAAAGCAGTGCAAGTATTCCATTTACCTGATAAACTTGAATTCCACCAGTGTCATGTCATTATTCAGGATTTTAAGTTCTGGAAATTTCTGGTGTTTTTAGAATTCAGCTTCCCATTCTTCACAGCTTGTGGGTGGCTTCATTTACTTTATTAAATCCCAGTCTACCACTGAGAGGCCAGATTCTGTCAGCCTAGTTACTCCTCCGAGAATAACTATTCGAGCTACTATTCCACTGCACACCAGGATCCATTTACCTCTGCCTGCTCAGCTGCCTTCAAAGAATGGGGCTCTGTACCTTTTCTGGATTACAAAGGCACTTCAGCAATGGTGTCATATTGTTCTGGCCTCAGAGGACACCTGTTGCCAAAGCTGCAACTACATTTGTCTTGGAAAGGATCAGTAGTCCTTCATTTTGTGTCCTGCTTGTCCATTTTGGACATTATAGTGTTAGCAGTCAATGTGAGGGTAATTTCTTGCCCAGTGGCTAACTTTTGCCACAGTAAAAGTAACTCCATGTGGAGGTTCTTCAATGCCCATATCTTCTCTGAAGTTGATTATGGATATTTGTCTTTGTTTAGATTGTTGGTTACAAATTGTTATTGGTCATAGCCACTCCCTTTCTAAAAGAGGAAAGGGGGATATGATATAGAAATATAGGATATAGATATCATAGGATAAAAGGGTAGATTATTGAATCTACATTTAAATAGCAACAACTTGCTTAAAATGTTTTAC
The DNA here is from genome assembly GCF_004664715.2 of Peromyscus leucopus. Taxonomy (NCBI): domain Eukaryota; kingdom Metazoa; phylum Chordata; class Mammalia; order Rodentia; family Cricetidae; genus Peromyscus; species Peromyscus leucopus. The sequence goes on along the minus strand of NC_051083.1, from coordinate 80,489,123 downwards.
ATTGCTACAGATTCTAGTTTACTGGTGCAAAGTTAAAGTTAATTTTGTTATACTGTATGTGTATTTCTACTCTTGTTTAAAGTATTTTGTTTGTGCAACTCATTCGAAATTGTAGTGTACAGTTGAGAAATACAGATTAATAATTAGTTGTCTATGATAATCAAACTTATGTTAGTTAAGTTTTCTAGTTATACATAGATAAATTTCAATTAGGTAGGTAATCTTCAAATATTTCAAAGACCTACAGAATATGGCATTTAAAATGTTTTAATAATTTAGACTTTCCTGGACGATGAGACATGTCTGCTCCTGGCAGGACTAATTTACTTTAAAGAGGAAGATTGGTGTCAAAGACATTCCATATGGAGTTTATCCTCTTGGCAAAAATAGCCATTTGGGCAAGAAACTTTTCTTGCCTGTACTGCTTGACAAAATGTTGTATTGACTGGACATTCAGGACCCATAGGAAGGTGACCACTGAACTTTGCAAAGTGAGATGGTCCTTCAAATTCCTACTTTGCAAAGAAGACTGCCAGATATTCTACAAGACACAGAGAGAAGCAACTGAGAGAATCTAGACCTATAGGCTGAAGATAGATACCCCAATGTTGCAGAGGAACTTTGGATGACTGTTCAGGCATTCAGCTGTCTTTGTTATTTCCAGAATTTTGGAAGTTGCTTACAATACCTTTCCTGTTTATTTAGGTAATATTATATCCTTCTGAGGTCTTTGATGTCGTTGAAGACTAGATAGTTACATTTTTCCTTAGTTATGATAAAAATAAATTAGATATGAAATTTTAGAATCACAAATACAGGAAAGATAGAATATTTTCTTTAATTTTGCCAAATTCAAATGGACTAGATATTATAACTGTAATTTTTGCTTGAAAATTATTTTATTATATATAATTTTACTATGTTAAAACCTCCCTTTTTAATTAGACAGAGAAAGGGAAGTACTGGAGGATGGCTTTCTGTATGCTGTGTATATGTATTGCTTTGATTGGTTGATAAATAAAATGCTGATTAGCTAGTAGCCAGACAGGAAGTATAGGTGGGGTGAGCAGACAAGGAGAATTCTGGGAAGAGGATGGGATGAATCAGGAGTCACCAGTCAGACACAGAGGAAGCAAGATGACAAGGCAGAACTGAGAAAAGGTACCAAACCATGTGGCTAAACATAAATAAGAATTATGGGTTAAATTAAGTGTAAGAGCTAGTCAATAATTAGCCTGAGCTAATGGCCAAGCAGTTATAATTAATATAAGCTTCTGGGTGATTATTTTATAAGTAGGGCACAGGATTGCAGGGGCAGAGCAGGACATAGAAAATCTTCCAGCTATACATATGAATTACCAGCAGTATCATGTGACATGTTTGATAAGAAATGGATTGTTAAAAGTATATCAGGGACAAATTTTTTTTGTGGTATTTGGATGCTAGAGTTAGAGGTATATAAATATTGAGAGTGATATGCAAAAGCAAGAATTCAGTTATGATGGATAAATATTTTCAAAGTGCATTTCCAGCCAACTAATCAACATGACTGAATTAAATTTCAAATGAAGTTGCTAAAGAAAAAAAATTAAAGTATTTGCAGTAAGCCATAAGATGATGATCATATGAAAGAATATTTATAATGGGACTTGGAGGAGGCATCTACATTTGAAAAATGTTATGGTGATAGAAAATATAGGATTTAAAGTGGCTGTAGAAAATGGAGAATAATTATTTTAAGGTTTTAGCTTAGAGTTAGTAGGAAAACAGTGGAGCTATAGCAAAACTTGTTAGAGGGGAATCTGGGGGATAGTTTAAGGTAGTAACAGAGTAACTTCTGGTCTCAAGTATTATGCTTACATATATTGTACTTCTACTATCAAAACTATAGCTGAAAGCAGTTAACGACCATGAAGAAGCATAAATTTAGCCAGGCCTGGAGGCCTAGACCTTTAATCTATTTGGGAGGCTGATGGGAGTATTGGAAGTTCAATGGTGCTTATGTTGAAAGGGAGTTTAAGACCAGCATGGGAAAATTACCAAGATCATGTCTGCAAATTAATGAAAAACAAAACAAACAATAAAAAACTAGACCAACTGAGAATGTAGCTCAGTGATCATGTGCTTGTCTTGCATGTGTGACAGCCTGAGTTCAAACCACTGATAAGAAAAAAAATAAGAATGAAATAACACACCTAAGGATGGGAACAAGTTCCTGTCCATGATTGAATAACTTACTGAAAAATTGGTAGTTTGTAGCCTCAGTTCTGCCAAGAAAATGAATTTAATTATAGATAGAGAAGGTTCTCCCCTAAAGCTGAATGCTGAATTCCTGGAAACATACTTTATTCTTTGACAGTGTTGATTTTAATGGCATGCCTAGCTAAATTTATATTTAACCATATGTAATGAAATTTCTTAAGACTTCATTATCTGATAGAAAGATGACTCATACTAGCAAGTCACTTAGAGTAAGGTAGATAAAATGCAACCAGGACGATGCACTTAAAGGAGCAGCATATGGAGTTTACTCTTAGCTTTAACTTCTATCACCCCCTTTTTTGATATGTGACATTGTACATTTTTTATTAAACCTTCCTGAACTTCATTTTATTCATCTATACAATGAAAATAACATTGATCGGTACTTCATGTAGGGTGTTGTAACAATTATAATCAGAGAAACATGTATACAAAACATCAGGTACATGAATGTAAGTTCAAGTACTATGTATCTCCTATTCTGTACAGATCTTACATTCTGAAAATCCAGCAGCTGAATGGATCAGTCTTCCCAGTTAAGCAACATACAGAAAAGCTTAGTCAACAAAATCTTCATAAGAAACTTCCTGTAACACTGCATGCTCTGACCTAAGATAAAGTTGTCCATGCCTCTATGTAAATGGACAAGCAGTATTGTTTACTGAACATTCAATACATGCCAACTGCTGTTTTAATAAATCTGTAATTTGAGTCAATGTCATAGCAATCTTGACAGATAAAGTTGATGTACCAGATGAGTAAGTAGAAGCATATTTATTAAAATTTGAGCTTAATGCCAGGTGGCGATGGCTCATGACTTTAATTCCAGCACTCGGGAGGCAGAGCTATGCAGATCCCTGTGAGTTTGAGTCCAGCCTAGTCTACAGAGTGAGATTCAGGACAGGCACCAAAACTACACGGAGAAACCCTGTCTTGAAAAACCAAAGAAACCAAAAAATAAATAAATAAATAAATAAATAAATAAATAAATAAATAAATAAAAATAAAAAATAAAAACCAAAAAAAAAACTGAGCTTGAATTTTAAACTTAACAGTGTGACTCTAGACCTAATGCTCTTAATTACTACATTTGCAAGTACTGTCAGAAAGGATATGTGAAACCCACCCGTAAAATATTAAAGGATATGTCTAACCATTTGAAAAGAGCAACTGCTTTAATATATTCAGCAAAAAAATGTAGCTTGAAACCAGATGCTTTTATTATATATGCTTTATCTATTTATCACACCAAAGCCTTTATAAACATTCACTTAAATCATATTAACTTGAAAGTACAGTGCAAATTCATGCATAAAATGACTATTTATCTGAAACTTCAGTTTATTAAACTGCTTTGCAAGCCTAATAATTCAATCCTTCTTGAACTTCTCATTAAAATGCATGATCTATTTACTTTGAAGAAGACCTAAGAAGATCTTACTAAATCCCCTTGCACAAAAAGGCATTCTTTAGATAACTTGAAGGAATGGTGTTTTTACGGTGTTGTACATGTTCTTGCAACAGCTTATATTCAATCTCAAGCAATTTCAGTTTCTAACGGTGAACTATAATAACCACATTTCTTTAAAAACCCAAAATAGTCTAACCCAGCAATTACTCAGAATTAGGGTTTTATTGAAATGCTAAATCTTTGAATCTGCATCAAAAGTACCCAAGAATAGAATGAAGAAAGTGAAAAAAGTGCTAACTCAGCTTACCATTACCTAGAGAAGATTTCTTTGGTTTTTGTCATACATCCTGTAAAATTGTGGATGTGAGTTCATTTAGAAGTGTAGAGTGTTATCAATTTTTTTTTTAAATGTGCTCATGTATAAAAAAATCTAGGGTACATGCATAATACTGCTTTCCCTTACTTGTGCTTTCAGCTTGCTCTGGTTTGCAACTTCAAGGGAGAAAATAAAGCCATTATGGGAGTGTTTGTTGACTTTTAATTTTATCATTAATTATCATTTCTGTAGTATATCAATAATATAGGCTGATTAAATATATGATGGTGCTAAGCAGTGTTTTAAAAACAGTGATATTTAGATGTTTAAATTGAGAATCTGTTGTTATTAATAAGACTGAACACTGGATGGCAGTCCTCCCTAATACTAAAAAGAGGTGAAGGCTACTGATAGGAAGGACTGACTACAAATAATACCCTAGGCAGCCTGAATGTTTTGTGAAGAAGTTTAACAGCTAAAAAGTCAGCAAAGAACTTTGAACAAAGCTGGTGAGAGAATCAGAATGTTAAAAATAGTGAGCTTGCCTAGTATTATCATGAATATGTGAAATTTGCTTTTCAGTTGATTTGACAATGTTGTACACCAGATTCAGTTTCAGAAGTTTTATTCTTAGATGTTCAGTCCTAAACCACAAATTAGATGTGCCTTATTTATTTCCATATGCACTTCATTCAGTCTTAGCTGAAGATGCAGCCAGTATCATTATAGAGCAGTGGTTTTCAACCTTCCTAATGCTGTGACTCTTTAATGCAGTTTCTCATGTTGTAGTGACCCCAACCATAAAATTATTTTCATTGTTACTTCATAACTGTAACTTTGCTACTGTTATAAATCGTGATGCAAATATCTGTTTACCAATGGTCTCTGGTGATCCCTGTGAAAGGGTCATTCACCTCCCAATGGGGCCATAACCCACAGGTTGAGAACCACTGTTAATGACTGAGGTGAATTTTTCTCGAGGAGAAAACTATAATTTGTACTATATAGTTTATACATAAAACTTGTATATTTTATTCTGTATCAGTTTTAAGATAGGATCTTATTGGGTAGCCCAGGCTGGCCACTATAGATCCCTTTTCTCACAAGTAATGAGATGACAGGTGTGGTAACCACATGTGAACTTCTATAATTTTTAATGTTTAAAAATAAAATACCTTCACCATTATTCATGTGATATATATATATATATATATATTATATATATATATATATAATATATATATCGGGTTTAATATAACTATCTCCTTTATCACATATCATTGTTACATGGTGAAAGTATTCAAGAACCTTTTAGATTTTTTAAATACATGGTACAGAATTGTTATCTACAATCAACTTTTTGTCCTATATCATACCAGAGCTTTTTATGACTATTTAAATGTAACTTCAGTATGAACTGATAAACTCATCCATTTCTCCCTAGACTTCCCATGTGGTGGTAGCCATTACTCCATTCCAAATTTCTATAAACTGAACTTTATTACATTTTACAAGTGAATGAGATCAGGTACTGTTTTATGTGCCTGGCTTAGTGTTTCTAACATAATGTGTCCCATGTTTATTCCTGTTAGCACAGCTGGCAAGATTCTGTCATCTATCTGCAAGGCTGAATATTGTTTTGTTATCCATATACACTGAATTTTCTTTAGCTACTCATGTGTTGATGGCATCTTGAATATTATAAAAGTGTCACAATGAATATGGGTGAGATAGATATCTCTGTAATAAAGTGAGCTCACTTATTTTGGACATAAAAATTCTGAACATCACTAATGACCACAAAAATGCTAATCAAAAATTCGGTTAGGGACAACCTTAGTCTGGTAAGAAAAGTTTATATGAAAATAGTCAAACAAACAGGAGCTAGTGAGAATGTAGAGAAAACAACCTGTGGAGCTGTGGGAGGGAATGTAATTTAGCACTGGTAGCATGGAAAACAATTTTGAAAATGCCTAAAAACTTAAAAATCCAGATATTAAGTATGTTTTTTTATCCTTAAAAAGTAACCCTGATAGTATTTCTGCTTTCTTACTTTAAACTTTCGAGCCAGATTCACTCAAATGGCTAAAGGTGATTTTTATATTTAGAAGGAATATCTTGCTTTTTACCTAATGTGAATGTTTCAAACATGCCCATATTTGCTCACTGTACACTGTACTAACTGTATGGATGGTTGGAATGTAATTGACCTGATTTTGAATCCCTGTTCTGCAACTAACCAAGAAAGATTAATTGAGGAAAACTAATCTTTCTAGGTCAGATATCCCTCAACTGTTAATGGAGTTACACACAACACTTTCTTAGATTCGATGTAAATTTGAAGTGAAAAGTTTCATGTAAAGTGCATCAGATGACCATATGAGCCCAAGAAATATTAGTTATTACTGTCATTATTGCCCTTATCAACTTCACAAAATTTTATTCATTTTTCCTTAATATTTTGTTAGGTGACGATGTAGACAAAGAGTTGTTTGAAATTACTTGTAATGATTTCAATTTTTAAATTATATTAGATTAATGTAAAATCAATAATTTTAAAAATATATTCTATACTCTACATTTAACAATCTTCAGGCCTATCTATATAGTTGTAAATACACATTCTACAACATAGAAAAACTTTGATGTACCCTAAAATAAATGACATCCAGTGGCAAAAAGCTACCTATTGTAAAATGGTATAGTGAGAAATATCCCAAGAGGGCAAACACAGATATGAAAAACAGATAAGCAACTGTCAGGGGTAAGAGACAGCATATTGCACTATATGTGATTACTAACTTGGTACAGTGTTTCTTTAGGAGGTATCAAAACATTTTAGAAGTACATAGTAAGAAAGGTTCCTTAAGGGTTTAAAAAAAGAGCACAGAACTGTAGAATGCTCAAAATGAGACCAATAAAGACAAAAAGTATACTAGAGGAAGAACAGATTTTGGAAATATTGTTATTTTCATTTGAAACAAAGAAACAAAAAAATGCTTTTTTGTTTCTTTGTTTCTTTTGTATCTGTAATTCTGGATAATTTTGGATAGTTAAGAAGGGCTGATTTGTGGAGCTTCCATCCTAGTCAGCAGCCACATAGTTCCAAGGCAAAAATTAATCAGTGAAGTATGAATTTCTCAAGAGAAAAGGCACCAGAGTAGGGGTATTTTTCCTGTTTTTCCAGCATCCAGGAAAGTTACATATTTGGTAAGCTTGGGCTAACCAGTTAGAAATAGCATACTGTTGTGTTGTTACTAATATCCTTAAATATTTTAGCACATTAACATTTCTTTTTAATTCAGCATGTTTCTGGAAGCTCAAATGCCTAGTAGGAATAATGGGATTTCCAATCATAGCACAAGTTCTAAGGCAATATAAATCTAGAAAGTGGCTAATTTCTGATTGTTATTAACCATTTGGGCAACACATCATTGTTCACTGCATATGCTCTATATTAATTATTTGTTTCAAAGTAACTCACAATTCAATTTTAAAACAACACACTGTACTAAATGGTACTATTTATAAGAGAGGCACTGGGTTTAATGATACACACTGCAAATGAGAAAGCACACACAAACACACATTTTCTCAGTTTCCACGGAACCTCAGCTTGGAGAGTGTTTCCCAATTCACTCTGATTTCTGGAAGGCTGTCTTTCTTATAGCTGGGGAGGGTCTTAGCTTTTCCTTGCTGTCAGTTTGAGGCAATGATAATTCTGAAGTGAATTTTGCTCAAGTCTTCTAAAATTATGATTCTTCAAACCTAGCAAAAGTAGAAAACTGTGTTGGCTGGCAAGACAGCTGATTGTGTCCAATCAGTGATATCAGCACACTGATTTTGCTATCTTCTCTTGATGTCAAACATGTTGCATTGTCATACCTTACTCCAGCTTGTTACCTAAGAGAGTCACTCATATGAATTTGTTACCATTCTGGAGGCTGGGTACTCTGTGGTTAAAGTGCATACATCTGGTAAAAGCCTTGTTACTGTGCCACCACATGCCAAAAAGCAAAGGAAGTATGTGAGAGAGGAAGAAAGAGTAAGAAAGGGCAAAGTTTGCAATTGTGTGTCTATACATGTATGCAATCATCATGAGGGTATACTTGTGCACATGTGGAGGTCAGAGACCAACACTGTGGTATCCTCCTTTATCATTTTACACTATTTTAACTGAACCAACTGAACCCAGAGATCACTGGCCAGCTAGATGAGCTGGAAAAGTGGTTTGGGGGATTCTCCTATCTCTGTCCACCTGTGTACCAGGGCTATACACCACCATGCCTGGCTTTGTATATGTGAGCTGAAGACCTAAATTAGAACCTTTAGGTTTGTACAACAAAGCCATATCTCTTACCAATGAGATTATTTTATAAACAACACTCTTGAGATAATAGCAATTATAAACCAGTTTTTGGGAGAACAATCCATATAAGAGAATAGAACCTTCATGAATAAATCACTTCTTAAAGGCATTACTTACCAACATGGTTTCTTTGATGATTGAATTTTCCACATGAGATCATTAAGGGGTACATTAAAAACTATATCACTCCAGCACTCAAAGGAGATATGATCACATAAAAATGTCAATTTGGCAAACAAGGATTGTGAAGCCTGAATCTGCTTGCCTAAATCTGGTGAGTTTTTCATGGAACTTTAATGATTACTTTGGGAAGCATTTATTAAATTATCATAAAACTTTATATTTGTGAAGAAGGTAGACACAAATTTTTATGTGTGCCCTTTCAAATTCTTCACCATAGAAAACTAGTCCATGAGAACTTTTTGAAATTCTGGCCATGTTTTCTGTTTATCTTAACAATCACAAGTTAATTCTGGCTCTGTCTTCAGCTTTACCCAGACCTTTATTGGAATGTGGAGTCTATTTTGAGGATGTGCAACTTAAGCAAGGTGTAGGAATATGCCCAGAGGAAAACAAGAATGATTAAAGGGACAGAAAGTAAATTCTGCAAGAAAAAGTAGGAAGATTATAGTTACTTATTTCAACAGAGAGGATGTTAACAAAATGGTAAGATTATTAATAATATTCCCTTATGTGTTGAGTTACTTCCTTCTTTTATACTTTGTTGGGAAAGCTATTAAATCCCAAATATTGGATTTAAATTTTGTCAGTATGGTGTGTTTGGTTATTTCTATCAGGAGAAATGACAAATGTTTCATAGGTACTATACATATCTCAATGCCTCTTTAGGTTGTTTTTAGGTATACTTCTTGTGATAAGAAGGAAAAAGACTCAAGAGCATCTATTTTTAAAATTACATTTTGATTGATGTACAATCATTGCATCATGCAACAAATGCAAATTGAGATTTCCTTTTATTAAATTCATTTTAAAATGATATAAAACCATGGGAATTGTACATATTTATGAAGTATTATATGATGTTTCAACATACATTCACATTGGATAATGTTTGAAACACCTTAAATTCATATATTTCCTCAGGATTTATTATTTCTGGTGAAACATTCACAAATATTCAAAGTATTTTGAATAAAAAGTACATTATTGTAATCTGTACTCACTATATTGTATGAATGCACATCATAATTTTTCTGTGTAACTACAATTCTGTCCCCACTGATTAATCTTTCCTACCCTCCCTCTTCTTGATGTTCTAAATTCTCTTGTATGCATTGATCTACTGTAAACTTTTATAATATCAGCATTTTTTCTATCTTCCACTTGATGAGTAATGTCACATATTACTTCTCATTCTGTGACTGACTTACATCACTTAACATAATGATCTCTATTTCTATCCATGTTGTCACAAATGACAGGATGTAGTTCTTTTTATGGTTGAATTAGTAATCCATTGTGTAATGATTGTGTGAAAAGAACATGTATTAAAATCTGTATTAAAAGAAAATCAAGCTCTTTTTAACATTCCAAAAATAAGCACAGCTTTATTAAAATTCTTTGCTTGTTCAGAGTCTGAATTATTGGAGTATATTTGTATTATCTTCAGAATCTTGTGTTAGAGGAATTGCCATACATGTAAGCAGAATTACCATGAAACATGGTATCCAAAATGAATCATTTTGAATAGTGAAAAATTAAATTAATCATAAATATAAGATAGCATTGCAGAAACTAGAGCTTTCACAGACAAACTGAAACACATGTTCATTAAGATTAAAAACAGTGATAGGGAACAATTAAAAGAATGAGTGGGGGTTAATTGTTCATTATTTTCTGTCCCCTAGAAAGCTAGAGAATATGAAGATTTTGGGTAGATTTCATGTTCTAAGGTATCACTATACTCCTAGCCTCTAAATTAGTACAAAATAACAATGCTGAAAATTTGAGGTAAGTTAGCATTTTTCTAGGTGGTTTCTGATGACTGATGTACTTAAACATGCATGATGATGCAAATCTGTAATGCCACCTGAAAGGACCAAGCAGATGCCATAACAGACTGCTCAGTCTTCTCTCAGAGATCAGGCCTCAATTTCAGTTTCCTGAGACTTAAGCAAGCAGTTTCTGGGAGGTCCATGAACAAAAGACATAGTCCTTGAACTAGCTCCCTTTCTGCACATACTCTCACTGCTCAAAGTTCAGCCAGTTGTTTACTGTCTGGGACCCCTCACCAACTTAGAGCTATGTGTATGAGTCAAGGACAGAGCCGAGACCACTGAGGCAGCCCCCACTGTCACTATGTGCTAGGCCAGCCAATCCCCATGGCAGCTCAAGGACAGAGCCTGGGCCATTGAGTCAGCCCCCATAGTCAGTACATGCTAGGCCAGTCAGCCCCCATTTTGGCTCAAGGACAAAGCCTAGGACTTACCCCAGATAGCTCCCAAAATGATAATTGTAACCCCCAACCAGTAAATTCAAAGGTTACATACTCTCACCCAATTAAAAGAGAACAGAGTCCTTCAAAAATTAAAATAAACCAATCTGAGTTGCACCCATGCCAAACCCCCAACACTCCCAACCACCCTGAAGGGCTTGAGGTTTTTTGCCTTTAAATAGCTAGCCTCACAAAGAAAGAGCAACTCCTCCCTGCCTCACTGTATTGGGTATAGGAATGAGTTCCCTGCCTAGGCTTGTATCTATAGAATAAACCTTGCTGTTGCATTCTGGACATCCTCAGTCTTCAGTGGTCTCTTTGGGGTCACAATCTGGGCAAAACACCACCTACTCAGGGGGCTGACACAGGACTGATACAAATTCAAGGCCTGCCTAGTCAACTAACTATTTTGTTTCTAAAAAAAAATTTTGAGATTATAATTTGAATAAAATGTTTCTACCTTCCCTTACCTCCCCACAACCCTCCCATGTAACCCTCTCTGACAAACTTCAAATTATGGACTCCTTTATTTACTAATTATAATTTTGTGAATATATATCTATGTAGATGTAACCAATCATCTTATTAAATAAGAAACACAGAACCAATGCAAAGAAGAAAGCCAGGAGATCAGAGCTAAGAGCCTTACCGCCTGCTGCAGCTAGCCTTTTAAGCCAAGAGACCTCTCTGAAAGAGGCCTACTTCCTGTGTGTTTGTCTTTATATAGTCTTTCTGTTCTGCCTTCCCATTGGTTATAAACCTAAACACATGACTGCCTCGTCACTGCCTGTTTGTACAACCCTCCAGGTCTTCTATGGTATTGAGATTAAAGGCGTGTGTCTCTAATGCTGGCTGTATCCTTGACCACACAGAGATCTACCTAGCTCTTCTACCAAGTGCTGGGATTAAAGGCATGTGCCACAAACGCCCAGCTCTGCTATGGCTTGCTATTAGCTCTGACCCCCAAGCAACTTTATTTATTAACATACTAATAAAATCGCATTTCAGTACAAATAAAATACCACCATACATCTATATTCCTAAATATAACCAGTTCACTCCATATAATGATACTTTGTAGGCATGTTTTTAGTGTTGTCTTTGGGGAACTGAACAACCAGTTGGTGTGTTCTTTCCTGGGAAAGGCCACCTCTCCCATTCCCAGCTTTCCTCAGTTAACTGTAATCAATAGTTGTGCAGGGATAGGCTTCATGGGATTTTTCTTTCTGTCCATTTGGTTATATTCACTGATGTTATCTTTGTTCATCTCACATTTGGGAATTCATGTTGTGAGAATTTATGGGTGTAGACTTTGACATTATCAGGAGACTCATTCTCACAACAAATACCCTGATCCTCTGGCTCTACAATCCCATTCTCTTCCACAGTGTTCCCTGAGCCTTAGGTATGGGAGTGTTTTACATATATATCTTTTGAGATTGGGCACAGAAGCTCTACATTTGGAGTTTTACCTCAAAAAGCAAGTGGGAGAGGCTGGAGCTGCAGCTCCGTAGTAAAACCCTTGCCTACCAAGTCCAACATCTTTTTCAAAACCCTCTCACTTTGAATTATTAATAGTAACAAGTGCTTCTTACTATCTTTTCAGTTTCCTTATATTGAGGAATTTGTATAAGCTTTTGTAGCACCCACATCCTCTCTCATCTCTCTCATTTCTTTTTTTAATAAGTCTTTATCTTCTTACTTATTTGTCCCTCCCTACTTATTTGTCTCTGGCTACCTTCTTACTCTCCTCTTTCCTTTCTTCTGTATTCCCTATTTTGTCTTTTGTCTCTTCAGTCTTTATTTTCTCTTGTGTAATATTTTGCATTTTTTTTTCCACAGTATACATAAAAAAAAATTCTACTACTTGAAAGGGATGTGTGATAACCTAGATTTAATGATTACTAAGGCATTTTATAGTCTTCAAATATTTCAAGAATTTTTTTTCTGTTTCAGAATAGGTACTTTGACTCAATTATCACCATGTTATAACAGAAGAAATAATGTGTGAGAGATTACCCCTAAGTATAAGGAATGTACAACTTTTTTGTGGGTCTCACTTTTTAAATTTTTTTTAGTTATTATTTTATTTTGTAATTAATTTAATTTTACATATCAGCCACAGGTTCCCCTGTCCACCCTCCTCCCACCCCCTAGCTTTCCCCCCCATTCACCCCTCATTCCCACTTAATGTCATTTATATAAGAAAATCTTACATATAATGATGTCACAGGAAAGATGTCCTTAGATTAGTGTCTACTATAGAAAAATTATAAGTAATTTATATTTCCTTAGGCTACACGTTTTACATGTACTCCCTTCTCTTTTGCTCATCTGTTTTGTAGTATATTATTTTAACTATGTAAAGTTATATACATAGTTGTATTATATTTTCTTATGCTCCAGAATATTACTTAAACTGTGCAAAGGTGTGTTACATTTGTTTATGCTGCACATGTTTAATGATGTAAGGATATATTTCATTTATTTGTGCTGCATTTCTTTAATCATGAAAAGATGCGTTGCATTTGTTTTACCTTGCCTGCCTAAGGCACCTGGTTGGTTTAATAAAGAGCTGAGTGTTCAATATCTAGGCAGAGAAATATTAGGCAAGGCTAGTGGGAAAGGGAATAAGTAGTAGCAGAAGTCTAGGATGGAGAAGAAGAGAAAAGAGGAGAAGAGAGAAAAGAACAAAGGAGACACCCAGGGCCAGCCAGTCAGCCAACAGCCAGCAGATGCAAGAAGCAATGGAAGTAAGATATACAGACGGGAAGAAAAGTAAAAGGACCCAAGATCAAAGATAGATAAAGAGAAACAGGTTAATTTATGTTAATAGAGCTAGCCAGAGTCGAGCTAAGCTAAGGATGAACACTCAAAACTAGTAAGTCTCCATGTCATTATTTGGAAGCTGGTTGGTGGCTCAAAGGAAAAAGCCTGGTATACATCTTACAATTGGAAAATGTACCTAATTTCCCTATTAAGTACTTATTCCTCTATTTAGACATAGGGCTGGGATTTATAACACTTATCAAGTTCTTTGAAATGATTTAGTCACATGTATTTTTCTCTCACTAAAATGTTGTTTACCTAGGCATACATGCATAACTAGGAATGTATGATTAAGCTTTCTAAAACTGTAGGCAACATTTTATGTACTTGAATGTATATTCATTTTTAGACAGAGATGAAATAGTTTTCATTAGAGTTTTATAACTAGAAATATCTATAAGATGTCTGTCAACTGTGCTTCAACTTTTGAACAGATAACTACCAAACCTTAAAAGTCTTAGATTCAGCTTTACCACTTTTATAGTGTGTCATATGAGATAAATTGTGACTTCTCTGATATAATCGATGTTTACTAAGTATTTTAAAAGACATCGAACTGCTACATAAATGAAAATTTCTGAATCATGGAAAAAATCCTGAAATTTTTTATCCCTAAAAACTATATTTCTGTCTGTGGGCTAAGAGAAACTATAGCCAGCTTAATATATAATCCTAGATGTTGAGGTATATTTTTATTTGTTCAGGACAAAATGAGAATATATATTAAATTTTTCATCAAGCAAACATGAAGCAAAAAGCAGTTTCTTTTTCTACCCAGCAAGCACTCATTTCTAGTTTATTACCATTTGTTGTAATTAAATATTATAAATATGATGGGATGACTATTTCAGATGCTGGTGTATAAAGCTATGGTACATTTTTAATTCTAAGATTTTCTTTTTCTCTTGATTTTTATAATAAATGATTTTCTCAATATGATAGAAATGTTAAAGGCATGGTTAAGATGTTTCCTACAAAGTTTAGTGGATTTTTATGAAAGAGCCCTTGAAGAGGAAATTATTTGGGTCTTTGGAAAAACTTCAGTTATTCACTATCATAAAATGCACTTTCAAGGGTTATATATTATTATTTCTTGGTTTATTATAATCTTTATTATAAACTGACAGAAGATTTGGTGTCACGCACTATGCCATATTGGGGATTAATATGTACATATATGGAAATGATATTGCAGTTTATGTGAGATTAGACTAAATTATGAGCATAATCTATGTAATATTGATTTGTCCCATCAGTGGTTCTGAAAAAAAATTTAGTTATTTTAAATATTATTGTGTTCCTACTCTTGATGATTTATATGCACTTAAGCTTTGCATCTTTAACTAATGAATGTTTATTATGAGTATGTGTAAATGTGAGTAAAATGCTTTTAGGAAATTAATGTATTAGAAATGTAAGAACCAGAGAATATAAGACATATAGAATGTATAAAATCAGCTCATAAACTGAATTATAGTACTATGATCTGTAGGATATCATAAACTAGAGATAGCTTTTCAAGTTATACTTAGAAAATATCCTCTTTAAAACACCACGGAGGAAAAGAGTTCATTTTAATCCTGCTAAATATGGCATCTACTCACATTTAATAGCATAGAGACTTCTGGGATATATCAGTTCAGAGGTTTGCAAACAATTTCACACAGAGAGCTAATGTGTTTTGTGTCATACTTTTTCAGTTCTTCTCTGATATTTGTAATATTTACATTCAATATGCAATTAGTTCTGTGCTCCCATGAAATAAAGCTAAATATTATACATCCTAATGTAGAAGAAAAATTGTATGAGCCAATAAAAAATTCTTTTTCTGTGTATGAATAAAAATACATAGGTTTTTATGGATAAAATCAGGCAATGAAAACGTCAGATATGAACATTTCTGTAATGCACATTAAGGTTAAGATGTCAGATTGTTCTGATACAAACCATGAGGAAAGAAATGAATTTGCCAATATTAAAAATTAATGGTGTATACTAATTTTAAAGTTGATATTTTACCAAGTAACTGACACGAATTGACAATGAAAACAATCAAAGGAGAAAGTGATGATATAAAAATTAATGCTCTTGCCGGGCGGTGGTGGCACACGCCTTTAGTCCCAGCACTCGGGAGGCAGAGGCAGGCGGATCTCTGTGAGTTCGAGGCCAGCCTGGTCTACCAAGTGAGTTCCAGGAAAGGTGCAAAACTGCACAGAGAAACCCTGTCTCAAAAAACCAAAAAAAAAAAAAAATTAATGTTCTTTTAGTGAACAGTAAATCTTATCATGTAAAAGTATGAGAGGAAATCTAGCGGAAAAGTTTGTTGTGTTATTTTCACTCTGTTTGAAAAATGGAAATTGGGATGATCTACCCGGTCTGCGTTTCTTGTTGCTTAAGGGTTAGGTAAAAGATTAAAACTAAGAAAGTTGATTTGGGGTTGGACATGTAACCATCTACCTAAGCATAAATGGAGTCCTGCATTCAATAATAAGCTCGTCAAAAAAGGAAGTAAGTAAGAGAGGGAGGAAGGAAGGAAGGAAGGAAAAAAGGAAGGAAATAATATTAAATGTCATGAAAAATGACAGTAAAAAGAGATGATGCTAGGAAAATAACTAAAATGTAACAGGATCAATAAGTTGCAGATAATTGAAATTGGATTTTTCAGGATAAAGATTGCAATTGTGAGACCAAACCAACAGAATTTTCATATCTCTGTTAGGTGGAATCTTAGAATCAGTGGGTAACTATTTTAGTGCCTATAAATGTAACCAGCAACCTACAGTAGCCTCATATGTACCTTGGATTACAAGGTAGAGAGTCATCATATGAATCAACATTCCTCAAGAAAGCCAGACCAATAGAACATTAATATATATTTGGCTCATGTATTTACAAAGGCTGGAAAACCCAGCCTTTGCAAGGTAACACAGCAGATTGGAGACTGGATACACAGGAAAGACAATGGAAAAGTTTTTTTTTTAAAAAAAAATATATATTACACAAAATAATTTTTTCTATAATACATTCTGATCAGTTTCCCCTCCCCCAACTTCTCCCAGGTCCTCACCTACTAACCTACCCAAATTCACACCCTTTCTTTCTTTAGAAAATAGACAAAAATCAAAAAAACAATAAAAAATAAAATGTTTTATTTTTAATATTGTCTGCCATAGATGCAGGAATGGTTCTTTGTACATAAGTAGCCTGAGTTCAGAGTTCAGCCAACTAGAAAATCTCTTGCTCTGGGAAAGCAGACCCTTAACTTATACTTAGATATTCATCTGACAGAATATTAGTATTATTATGTAGGACAATCTAATTGACCCAAATTCACTCATGTAAGTGTTAATTTCATCCTAAAAATCCTCACATACCATCTAGAATAACACACTGGATAACCCAAGATCAAGAAATATTGATCATCACAGTAGGGAAAATGAAGACAGAATTGTTTTTAAAATAATTGCCTGCTTGTTTCTGAGACCTTAGATTTGATATAACATATGTTTATTCCACTCTAATCTGAGAACCAGAGTAGGCTCCCTCCTAAAACTCATATGAGCTATGGTTAGAGCCTTTAAAGATCAAAAGTGGACTTTTCATTTGAAAAGCAGTAATAAATCTTATTTGTGGAATTTAAGAGTTGGAATAAGCCTGATGAGGCACAAAGATTTAATGTAATGTAATGCAGAACTCCAAAATTTGCTTCTTTAGCAGCTTTCCAAAGTCTATTGCTAATGCAATTTTGCTGGTATCGCTATGGCTTGCTGGAAATGCTTGATTTAACTATGAGGGATTTTCCTAGTTCTTTTCTATGTTTCCCCTTTGGCTATGTGTGAGATTTTCTTCAACTGTAGGATTACAACATTTCAGCTTGACTTAGAGTGAATATGACACATTAACAAAATCATTTTATTGCTTTGTTCATTGCTTCACCTATGCAATTGAGGTAGTGTGCATATGCTATAGGGATATAAATAAACCATTATATTAGTAATACTTTCTCAACAGAAGCATGAACTTAAAATATTATGATCATATTCAATTTTATTATTAGAAGTAGAATTTTAATAATTCTAAAAATAAAATTCAGCATTCTTATTTCTGACTATTGATACAATGTGACCAGCTAGCTTCCTAACAATATATGCCTTTTCCAGCATTATGAAATGTATCCTCTCTCAGTATAAAGCAAAAAGAAATTTAGTTCCTTAAATTTATCCTTGTCAAAAATTTTATCATTGCAACAAGGAATGTAACTCCTATAGAACAAGTATTGACAAGTGGGGCAGTTGTGATAAACATGAATGTGAGGGTTTTGGGCTTGTGTAAATTGTTTGCAGGACAAATGAGGTAGGGTTTGGAATTTAAGGCTAGAAAAACCATTGAATGCTTTTCATTTTTCTGGTGGGGGACTGGAAGACTAGAAGATTCAGAGAAATACAAGCTGAAGAGGCAAGATTTCAGAGGGCAACCAAGAATCTATGCGGAATTAGCTAGAGGACATTCAGGCTATATTTTGGCAAAGAATTTGATTTTTGCTACATTTTACCAATCTCTCAAATTAAACAAGGCTGGATTTAAAAGTAAGAAGCTAATGTATTTGGCAGAGGAAATTTCAAGGCAAGTAACATTAATTCTATGACATGGTTATTATTCACCACTCTTAAGCAAATCCATAGTAAATAGTGAACAAGGAATGGGACAGAAAGTATGTATATAATGAGAGGTTTATCAATGAAAATAACTCAAACAAGTTGAAAACTACAGCCAATGTCTGAAGTGACAAAGAGGTTACAATTGTACAGTTGTGTTTTACAGAAGCTGTGTATAGTACTGCTACATAAGAAGGTGCCTTTACAGCAGGACCCCACCCATCAAAGATTCTAAACGTTCAAAATGTAAAATCATCTGAAAGGAAAGATTCCATGCACCTGGACAGCAATTGTCTAAGAAAGTTTATCCATAGGATCAGTTCACAGAAGCTGCTGCACCTTTCTGGCCAAGGAAGCCAGACTCCATACCAAGCTAACAGGAGAATTTAGCAACATCATGTATGTAACACTGCTTTCATAAATGTGAAAGATACAATATTGAGGGACTCATGGACACTTGTTCCACAGTTTCAGAGATTTGCTAAGTCCAGTAAATGTATTTCATGGTAGGAGTACCTTTAAAAGCCCCTGAGATGCCTTTGAATGAAACTGTGAAGATGATATCAAACTTACAGTGGAAATGGAAGAATGTGTAGATGCTAGAACCATGAGGAAAGCTGCGTTCATGGAGCTCAGGAACTTTTAAGAGAGTAACTGTGTGCACTACAGAGAGTATGACAAAAGATGCAGGGTTACCTAAGCACATTACAGCACAAATAATTCAACCAGGATATTAAACATAGAGCTGCTGCATTAGGTGTTAGCCCTGTATGATTTCAATTTCACTGTAGTGCTCAAAGATAAGAAATTGCTTTGACTCTCAGAGACTTGAGACTTTTCAAAAGTATTGGACCAGCTAATGACAATGGACTCTCCAGAACTTGGAATGAATGAATGAATGAATGAATTTTGCATTATGAAATGAAGTGGATGGTCACAAAGGATGGAAATTTATGGTATGAATATGAAATGGCCCCCGTAGTCTCATGGGTTTGAATACTTGGTTATTGGCACTGTTTGGGGGGTGGTGTGTGTCCTTTGGGAGTTGGAGGCCTTATGGAAAAAGTGGGTCACTGCGGCTGGGTTTTGTAATATGACCCACTTTTTTATTTATTTATTCTGTTTCTTGACAGAAGATGCAATGTGACCAGTTGGCCTACCCCTCCTTCTAAGATGAAATAAATCCACTCAAAATTATAGAGCATTTCCTTTCTTTAAAATGCAATTTTTGCTTTATTGCAAGCTTTGCATTCTGTGTTTAGATTTTAAACCTTTTGTTTATTAATCATGCAAAGAATATCTTAAAGCCATAATTAATTCCATTGCCTTTTAGGGTTGAACAAACTTTTTGTTTCCAAATTAGAGATCTACTTAATAATTAAATAAAATGAATAAATATATTGAAATTTTAACACACACTGTTTGAGTCCAAACTACTATTTTTAGTAGTTCAGCAGAATGAAACAACTTGTTTAGTATCTTAAATAGATCCCAAATGATGCAGAATTTAATACATAAAAATTCTTGGCCTAAAATTATTGGAGTAACCAACATATTTTTATTAGATTTAAGAGTCACTACATGATATGAATCCCATACCTGACACTCAAAAACCTAATACTAGAGAGATCACAGTCCTAGGAGAAAACCTAGTACTATTATTCTTTTAAAGGAATATAGGAATAAAATGACTCCTAATGACATACTACTATACCCATAGATATTGTCTCACTCAATTTACATTAGAGAAACCTCTTTGTACATTATATTAGAATTAACACAGAGACACAACTATACAATGTGCAGAATGAAAGACTTCGGAGCACTGTGACCTAAGTGGAATATTTTCATCAACTTTCTCCACCCCTGTCCCCAATGATTGGGGATCTATGGGAAAGAGCTTCCAGAAAGATTGTTAGAGTCAGAGTTGGTGGATGACTCCAAGGAAATGTGTCTTCCAGATACAACAGTATTGCTATACATATGAACCTACAGAGATGTGACTAAATGGGGCCATAGCACTGAGAAGGGGAAGTGCACATGAAGCTCTCTGCAATTGATACCCACTAGCAAAGGAAAACCATTTTTCTCCAATTAAGTTTACTGAGTATATCAACTAAACTTCAGGGTGGGTTTCATGCCCAGCAGCAGTTGGCAGACACAAAACAAATTTGATGGTATTTGCTTTCATTTTGCTTTGTGTTTAGCATTTTTGTCATATTTTTATTTTGTTTGTTTTGATTTTCATTTTTATATTTTGTGTTTCTTATTATCATTTGTGTGTATGTGTTTGTTTATTTTTATTTGAAAGAAAGAGGTTAAAAAAACAAATTGTGTGAGTAGGGAGTGCTGGAGCAACTGGAAGCATTTGGGTGGGGAAATACATAATCAAAGTATATTATATGAACAACTTTTTCAATTACTCAAAACAGAAAAATTAAAGGATGAAAAAATTGATAAAAAATCAGATGGGTAGGAAAGGGGGTTAGATTCTAGAAGAGTTGGGGGAGGGATGGAGACTGTGGTGGTATTCTAATTGTACTGAAATGTGATTTTGATTGTATGTTAATAAATAAAGTTGCCCGGGGGTCAGAGCTATTAGAGCCATAGACAGAGTATGGCGGTGGTGGCACACGCCTTTAATCCCATAGATCTCTGTGTGTTCAGGGATACAGCCAGCATTGGAGGCATACGCCTTTAAGACCTAGAGGGCTATACATTCAGACAGTGACGAGGCAGTCACGTGTTTGGGTTTACAACCAATGAGAAGGCAGAACAATAATACTATAAAAAAGATGTACAGACAGGATATAGCTCTCTTTCGGGAAGCTGGGACACCGCAGGCAGAAGGGTGAGATTTTAGCTCTGAGCTCTGACCTCTCGACTTTCTCTTTTACATTGTTTCTGTGTTTCTCATTTAATAAGATGGTTGGTTACATCTACAGGAGACAATGTTCAAAACACATTTTCATGAAACTCAAAGCATTAATAAAAAGAAATCAATATAAAATTATTCTAGCCTAGGTACACCAGTTCTCTTTTCAGTGAGTTAATTCCTGTGGGATTTAGCTTATTTTCCTGATTGTGGATTTTTGTAAATTAAGTCAACTTTATTCAATTTCTCTTTTGTGTGAATTCACTTCTCTTTTTCTCTGATACACTATCATATAGTATAAAACCAAAAGGATAAAATTCCTACACTCTTGGTCTTCCCAAACTCTAGAACTTCAGCAGAAAATAAAACTTCATTTATTATAAATGATATCATATCAGATAATCTGTTGCTGCAACAGAACAAAACTAAAGAAATAATTGCTGTTTTTGTTTCAAAGTGAAATATAGGCAAACAAACTATGTGAAAGTTATCAGACAATAGTCTCAAAAACAATATACTAAACGTGAATAAAATTTTCTAATACCACCATGGTAAAATTACATTTATAAAATTATTTTCATAACTTTAGGGTATTTATCATTCATATTGTAGTGGTTTGAATGAGAAATAACCTTCATATGCTCATGTATTTGAATTCTTGGACCCCAATTGCTGAGAGTTTCTAAACTCACCATAGTTTCAGTTCAGTTCTCTGATAATTCCTTGTGGATAGGAATGTGATCTATTAGCCTCATTCTCAGGCAGCCTGCTATGATGCTTCGTCTCTTATGAAATTTCCCTCTAGAAACATAAACCATAATTAATTTTCCTTTTATAAGTTGACTTTGGTCATGGTGTTTTATTACGGAAACCAGAAGTAATAAACACAATTATGTATAATAAGGAAATGTTTAACATCTAGAGAGGTTTTAAATAGCATTGGTTGGAACATTATCTCAGGAGAGATTATCAATTGAAATGTATTTTTGGTATGTGAAATGGTTAACCAGACTTAGCATTTTTTTACTGTGTTGTCATAAATGAAAAAGACGGAGAAGCTATTACAACCTGGATTATGTTCCCTAGAATATACTAAAGGTTAGATGTTCTTGCATATTTTCCATTTTAGAATGAGATTTTGAATAAAGTTATATAAATTTCCCCTCATATCTTCCTTTAATATCTCTGTAAAAGTGCTTGCCATCCAATCTTCGATGATTAAAATATACATGAAAAATATAAAATGTTTCATTTTAATTTTTGTTCTTTAAAAATGAGTGTATACAAGATACTCAAATCTCCTTTCCTCAAGGAACTGTAAAAAAGAATAAAACAAATGTAAAACTGATAGATGGAAATAAAATCTTAGCATAAAATAATAAAATAAGAACTGGCATATAAATTGTCTACAGAATAGAGTTGACTTTTCAAGAAAGATCAACAAAATTAGTAAATCCTTAGCCAGACAAAAAAAGAAAATATTCCTATCAAGTCAGAGATGAATAAGGTGTCCTTTCATATATTAGAAACACAAATGATCATTGGAGACATCTGTGAACAAATATATGCCAAAACATTCTTGACAACCTAAAAATAATTGACAAATTGGTAGACACGCACACCTTACCAAAACGATTTCTAAAGAAATAGAAATCTCGTTGAGTTCATAAGATGGCTATGAAGGTGAAGATATCTGAGGACCTGACTTTGCCCCTGGGACCCATATACTGGAAAGAGAAGATGAATTACTTTAAGCTGTCCTCAGATATCCACTTGTGTACTATGGTGCACAAACACACACACAAGGGGAGGGCTAAATTAATTCATAAAAATATTAAAAAATTAAAAACTTGAAGGATCAGTAATGAATCATCATATTCAAGCAGTAATAAATTGTTTCCCTATTAAAGAAAAATATGGGACTGTTGGATTATGAAGTTATATTATTATAAATTATCAGGTCATTTTGAGAAATGAATTTAATTGTTCTTAGGTTATTCTAACATATTTAAAATGACTGATGTTTTCAACTCAAAGCCCTTGATAAATATAAACTGAAACATCTTCAACAAAATTCTGACATTCAAGCCCAATAACATATTAACAAGATTAATATTGTGAGGAAAGACCTCACTAATAGAGATCTTGCCTAATATGCACAATCACAAAAGATTAATTCAAAACATGCAGAAAGACTTTTGACAAAAACCAGCTTTTATTTAGACAAAAATGTTGAACAATGTAAGAGGAATGTATCTCCATATAATTTAGACAGTATAAAACAATCCATACTGAATGTGGTGGTTAATCTTTGTTGTCAACAGAGAAAATTGGATTACTGTATCCATCAGATTGTACTCTGGTTACATCTTTGGGAGCATCTTCTTTTTTAATGATTAAATGTGGGAGGAACCAGACCAGTGTCGGTGATACCAAACTTGGGTAAATGGTTCTGGGATACATAAGAATGCATGTTTAGTAAACCATGAGAACAAGCCAATAAACAGTTTCCCTCCAGGGTCTCTGCTTCCTGCCTCCAGGACCCTGCTTGCATTCCTGCCTGGGCTTTAAGATAAATAAACCATTTCCTCCCAACATCTTGTTTGCTCATTGTTCAATCACAGCAACAAATTCAAACTTAATATGCTGACTGAGGAAAACCTGGAGATTTCCTCCTGAAATTTAGAACAGGAAAACAACTTTTATTTTCAAGTTTGTTCATCACAGTCCTCCAAATTCTAAGAGATTTAGAATTGAAAAGGTTAAATTGTCACTTTGTACATATAACATGGTTTTATACATAAAAAACACAAATCACAAAACTAAAAAAAAATCTAATAGTTTCAGAAAACTCCAAGACACTGAGTGAACATTCAAAAATCCTTAGTTACTAAGTCAGCTGAAAAGGAAGTCAAGAAAGTAATTTATTTTCAATGCATACAAAAAATATCAGAAAGTAAGCTTTAAAAAGGAAGGAAATGATATCTATAATAAAAATTGTAAAACGTTGATAAAAAATTGACAAACACATGAAGAAATGGAAATACATACCCATGTTCAAAGATTAGAAGAATCAGTATTGTAAAATGACCCTGATACTTACAGCAATCTGTAGGTTAAACACAATCCTTGTCAGGATTCAACTGCCATTCATTGAAGAAATTTTTTAAAAAAGTAACTTTCAAAGGGAAACACCCAAACTCCTAAGTAGCCCAAACTTTTTTAAAAATTATTTTTATTTTATGTATTTTGGTGTTTTAAATGGGCATATGCATGTTCAACACATGTGTACAGTGCCTGCAGAGACCAGAAGAAGGTAATGGATTCTCTAGAACTGGAGCTATAGATGGTTATTAGATATAATGTGCATGCTTTGATGAAAACCTGGATCTCCTGCAAGAACAAGTGCTTTTAACTGCTGAGCCGTCTCTCCATTCTGACCCAAACTTTCTTAAGCAAAATAAGGTAGGAGATGATAGAGTGCCTGAGTTCAAACTATAGAGCATTGATAAATTAATTAAATCAGCCTTCTATTGATACAAAGAGAAATAAAATTCATAGACTAGAATAGAGAATGTAAAAGAAAACACATTCAACTGATCTTAAACTGGTTCAAGTAAAACTTGATATTTGATGTAAAAGAATGGAAGTAGAAACCTACCTCTAACCATATAGAAAATTCAATTCATTGATTAAAGACCAAAATTAAAGACCTGAAGTAGAAAATACTGAAAAAATATACATGAAATGGTTTACTCTTTTGGAAAAGTAAAGAATTTTCTTAATAAGACGTCAAAATTAATGGAAACAAAGGCAAACACAAACAAGTAAGATTATAATGAACTAAAAATTTCTGCACAGTAAACAGAACTCAGAGACAAACTACCAAATAGAAGAAAATATGTGCAGCCTGGTCTACAGAGCGAGATCCAGAACAGGCATCAAAACTACATGGAGAAACTCTGTCTCAAAACAACAACAATAACAAAGAGACAATTAAAATTGAGGAATATTGAGATTGTGTTGGTCTGTGGCAAAAGTGCTTGCTACATAAGTGTGGGACCTGACACCTGTGTACAAATCTAGGTGTAACAGCAAGCATCTTTCAATCTGGTACTGGTTAACAGAGATAGGTAGGTCATTGGACCTTGTTGAAAAGCCATTTTAGTAGATCAGTGAAGTCTTAGTTCAGTGAGAGACCCTGTCACACACACACACACACACACACACACACACACACACACACACACACACACATAGAGCAACACCGTACACACACACCTTAAAATATAATTTGTTTTTACAACAATGTGAATCAAACTGGAGATTGAATGAAATAAGATATGCATAGAAATAAAATTACGTCATAAACCCACTCATAGATTAAATCTTAAAATGATGATGTTCTAAAAATTGGGAATAGAAAGCTAGATGCCAGAGGCTAGAAAAAGTAATGAATAAGGCAGTAGGAGGAGTTTTGTTACTTAGCATTAATTAAATAGAAATATAATCATCTAGTGTTCTACTGCACAGTAGTACAAATTTAGAAAACAATGTGTGATATGTTTTAAACCATAATAAAAAACTTTAAATCTTTCTACCATAAGAAAAATAAATTAGTTAGAGCTGGAGAGATGGCTCAGCATGAAAGCATGAGAACCTAAATTTGAATCCTCAACACTCAAGTAAGAAAACAAGCATGGGTATGTGCATTCTTGTAACCTCTGTGTTAGGGAATGAAATAAGATATGCATAGAAATACAACTACCTCATAACCCCACTCATAGACTAAATCTTAAAATGTTGATGTTCTAAAAATTGGGAATAGAATAAAAATGCCAGATGAGGCACAGGGGATTCTGGGACTTATTGGATGCCATCCTGATTTGAGGTTTAGTAAGAGATTCTGTGTCAAGAAAATAAGGTTGAGAGTGATACAGTAGGAATCTGAGCATGTTCAGGAGTGTGTGCTTGTGCCACAGCCACATCTATCACATATAAACCACATAGATAGATCACCCACACCAGTTTCAAAGAAAACAATTAGTTGGAAAGCTGTAAGTACTTTCCATGGTTTTAAAAATACAATTCATACATGTACCATAACATCCTTTGTGCCTGATATATATATATATAATAACATATCAGTTAAAACTTTTAAAATGATAAATTTATGATAAGACTGGTTTCAAAATATTGACTTTGGCTGAATTACATGTTTCTTCTTATGTTTCTATATATCTATGTATTTCCAAATGATTATTTTTTAATCAGATATTCTTCATGACCTAGTTAAAGTTGTCTCACTGAAGATACTAGAGAGATCAGACAGTGCTGGTTTAATTTTAGTTTATACTCAGATATGTGTATGAGTCCTGCCATTCACAGGTACATTAGATCTCTGTGTCTCTGTTATATGTAAATATTTATCAATCCTGTCTTACTTTATCTCCACCCCATTGGGAAGAAAGAGAAAGAGCAAGTAGGGAGGTATCATGGAAAGTTTAGAATCTTCCCAAAATTAGAGGGCACAGGTCTTTTGCAAAGAGAACAGATTATAGCCCTTGTTTTACTACACAAGCAAAGTGGGAAAGAAAAACTTAATTTAAGAGTATTGCTTTATTCAAGTTATTTTGAGTTGATTACTGAAATAAAAGCATACCAAATCTTGTATGATAATTTTGTGAAAGAAATGTTCTTAATTGAATACAATTACATATGATATGAGAAAAGCTTGATTTTCACAATATTCATATTATGTGATAGACTTACAGTAGTTTTTACATGGCATGCTGTTAGAATATTCCTCTGTACGGCACTGTAGTTAAGTTTAGCTTATGAAGTATAATAGAATTACTGTCATATATATTTATATTGCAATTTCCCTAGGTAACTCTATAATTAGTAGGTCAGCAAGGTAAGCTGTGAACATTGCTGAGTGCCTAGAAACCATTTATGAATGTTTATTCACAGCTACTTGAGTTTCTATTAAAGTCTAATTGGAACCAAAAGTTTTGATTGAATGGGAGAGGTACAAAATTCCACTTAGGTATTATAAGAAAATGCAATCAGGGAATCTTGCTTTCCTTTTATTTCCTATTGATAAATAATTTGTTATATATATATTTATATTTACATCAATCTATCTATATAATAAAACATGTGTTGCTATATGTAGGTGTTAGAGTAATTACAATCAAGAAAACACATACATCATTTTCTTTCTTAATTTTATAGGAGGAATATTTTAAATTTTATATATTTTAATCCACTATATTCATTGAACCATTCAATAGATTCCAAAATTATTCCTTCCACCTAACTGAATCTTGTATTTTTTTACAAAAACCACTACACTGCCCACCTGAATTTGCTAACCAATGTTTTATTAAGACTATATGAGTTTAATTTTTAAAGGTACTTGCTGTGGAACAATCTTTTTTTACACTATGAATGTGTATTATTATCATTGTTAATAATAAAGCTGAATGGCTGGTAACCAGGCAGGAAGTATGGGTGTGACAACCAAACTAATGAAGGGGAAGAGAAGGACAGCATCAAGAGAGATGCCAGCCAGCCACTGAACAAACAGGACATGTGAAAATGAGGTAACAACCTATGAGCCACGTGGCAATGCATAAATAGACATATGGGTTAATTTAAGTATAAGAGTTAGTTAGTAGTAAGTCTGAGCTACTGGATGAGCATTTATAATTAATATAAGCCTTTGTGTGGTAATTTGGGAAGCAGTTACTGGGTATTTGGAAGTTGCTGGTTGGACAGAAACTGCTGCCTATAGGCACTTGTAATTATAAGATCATCTTTGGATATTTACCGGGCAGCGTACATTTATGTGAATTTTTTCTCTTTTCTCATGCTAAAAGATTCTCTGGGCCCAGCAAGACTACTCAGTAAGCAATGGTGCTTGCTATCATTCCTGTTGATATGAACTTGATACCTGGGATTCACATGGTCCAGGAAAGTATGGGCATTTTTTGTGGGTTTTGCTCTGATCTTCAATGGTATACACACTCCCATACAAATTCAAACATAAGCACACATACATAATAAATAAATGAATAAATCAATAAATAAATGTAAAAAGATTTTCTGTGAATAAGAGCAGCAGGAAATTGTGGTAGATGGAAGGAAATAAAGAGCTATTTTAGACTAAATGGATAATTGAGAACCACCTAAGTGTAGGAGAATTAGTGAAAGGGAAAAGATTACCCAGTATGGCTAAAAATGAAAGAATATTTGAAATGTTCTACCAACAAAAGTCATAACTCCTTGAGGTAATGGATTTGTCAGTTATTTTGAGTCAATCTTTGTCCATTGTACTCAACAATCATAAGACAAGAATTGTTTATTGTTTTAAAGAGCAGTTGTACACTCAAAGTAAAAAGGGCAAAAAAGAAATAAAATGGCTATTTCAGCAACCTTATTTGGATCATTATAATCACACATTTAGTAAATATACATTGGACATTGTGTTATATTGTGGGATATTTGCACACTGTGTGAAAATGTATTGCTGTGATTGCTGTAATAAAAAGCTGAATATCCAATAGCTAGGAAGAGGTTAGGTAGGACTTCCAGGGATAGAGAGGACTCTGCAAAGAAGGGTGGAATCACAAGCCAGAGGGAGAGGAAACAAGAGGTGTAAGATGGAAGAGAGGTAATGCCACATGATAGAACATAGATTAATATATATGGGGTAATTTAAGTTATAAGAGCTGGTTGAGACAAGCCTAAGCTATATGCATAGCTTTCATAATCACTCAGAAGTATCTATGTCATTATTTGGGAGCTGGCTATCAGGACAGGTAAAGACTCATTACAGTGTTATGCGGAATATTTCCCCTCCCTAAAGATTTTCATGGTCTAACCCCAAGAATTGGTGAAGAAAATCACATGACAAGATTAAATGCACCTTTAACAAATGATGAAGTAAATGTAAATTAAGTAGTTTTTACATCAGGAGATTATGGTTGATAGCAGAGACCCAATTACAATAAAAAAAAAATCCTCATGAGCAGAAAGCAGAATAATCAGGCCCAGGTGAAAAGGTTTTTATCAACCATCTTAAGGTTAAGGATTATATTAACTGTGTTAGGGTGTCTATTGTGTGAAAAAAATATTATGACCAAAAAGCAAGTTGGAGAGAAAAGGGATTATTTGGCCTCCACTTCTGCTTTGCTGCTCATCACTGAAGGAAGTCAGGACATGAACTCAAACACTACAGGATACTAGAGGCAGGGGCCGATGTAGAGGCTATGGACTGGAACTGCTTACTGGTTTGCACCCCATTGCTAGCTCAGCCTATCTTCTTAGAACCCAGGACCAGCAGCCCATGGATGGCACCACCAACCATGGACTGGGCCCTCGCCTATTAATCACTAAATGAGAAAATGCCTTACAGATGGATCTCATGGAGGCATTTCCTCACTGAGACTCTTTCCTCTCTGATGACTCTAGCCTGTGTCAAGTTGACACGTTAAACTAGCCAGTACAACTGACCCCTTATCAACTTGACACACAAACATATCACTATTAAGTCATATCCCTTGCTTTCTTATTCATCCCCAAGATCCCACATTAAAGTAAATTATTTTAAAAGTATCACAATCTTTATAAATTCAGCATTTAAATTTTCATTTTCTTTAAAATATCCAATCTCTTCTAAAAGTTCTAGTTGAAGGCTCCTTTATAAATCAAAATTAAATACCTTCTTCATGAGGAAAGAACCAGGACACTGTCACAAACAGACATAAGTAAACACACAGAGGATTACATTAATTACAACTGCATGGCCATGGCTCAAGCCTTTGCTAGCTAGCTTTTATACCTTAAATTAGCCCATAAATATTAATCTATGTATCACCACTGGTTCCATGGATTTACCTGCATCCCATTACATGTTGCTCCTTGGTGGCTGGATGGAGTCTCCCTTGGCCTTCTTCCTGTCTCTCCCTTTGAATTTCCTGCCTGCCTCTAAGCTGCCTTGCCAGCTTTATTTATCAATCAATCAGAGCAACACATATTCACAGCATACAGAAAGGCATTCCCCTATCGTTTCCCCTTTTCTATCTAAACAAAAAGGTTTCAACTTTAACCTATTAAAATTACATATAACAAAACAGTTATCAAGCAAGATTACAGTTATAATATCTAGTCTATTTGTATTTTGTGAAATTAAAGAAAATATTTTATTTATGCTGTATTTGTATTTGTGAGTCCAAGTTTTCATATCTAACTTATCTCTTATCATAACCAAGGAAAACCGTAATTATAACTATCTAGTCTTCAACTACATCAAAGACCCCAGAAGGATACAATAGTACCTAAGTAAAAAAGAAGAGCATTGTAAGCATCTTCGAAAAATCTAGAATGACAGAGATAGCTACCTGCCTGGACAGTCATCCAAAATTCCTCTGTAACATTGGGGCATCCATCTTCAGCTCATAGGCCTAGTCTCTCAGTCATTATTTTTGTGTGTCCTGTAGAATGTCTGGCAGTTTCTTCTGTGAAAGAAGAACCTGAAGGTCCCTCTCACCTTGCAAAGTTCAGTGGTCACCTTCCTATGGCTCCTGAATGTCCAGTTGATACACCCTTTTGTCAAACAGTCCAGGCAAGAACAATTTCTTGCCTAAATGTCTATTTTTGCCAAGAAGAAGATAAACTCCATATGGACTGTCTTTGATGCCCATCTCTCTCTTTGAAATAAATCAGTCCTGCCAGAAACAGACATGTCTCACTGTCCGGAAAGCCTACGTTTTTAAAACATTTGAAATGGCATGTTCTGTAGGTCCTTGAAGTGTTTGAAGATTACCTACCTAATTGAAATATATCTATGTATACCTAGAAATCTTAACATGACTATAAGTTTGACTATCATAGAAGACTAATTATTAATCTGTATTTCTTAATTATCCGTTACAATTTAAATGAGTTACATAAACATAATACCTTAAATAAGAGTAGAAATATACATACAGTATAACAAAATTAACTTTAAATTTGTATCAATAAACTAAAATCTATACCAATGTAAAACGTTCTAACCAAGTTGTTCTTTAAAAGTAGATTCAATAATCTACCCTTTCATCCAATCATATCTATAACCTGTCCCCCTTTTTCTTTAGAAAGATATTGACTATGACCAATAACAATTTGTAACCCATTTCTAAACAAAGACAAATATCCATAATCCATTTTTTGGGAATGTGAGTGTAGTATTCTAGGCTACTTCCTGCTGATAGGGGGCACGGGTAGTCTGATGGGGATACTGAGGAAATTCGAGATAATGGACAAGTCCTGAGAAGACCAGCTATAACCTTTGTTGATAGGTACTATCTGTTAATGTTCAGGAGGTCTTGCTTGATCAAATCTGATCCATCTTAACCTGGAACAAATCCATAGACTTTCTTCCTGTAGAAACAAAAACAGAGACTCCTTTCCAAAGCAACATATCCTTAGATCCAAATTTTGACATCAAAATATCCCTAAAATATACATATTGGAGCTGGGTGGTGGTGGCACACACCTTTAATCCCAGTACTCTGGTGGCAGAGACAGGCAGATCTCTGTGAGTTCAAGGCCAGCCTAGGCTACAGAGTGAATTCCAGGAAAGGTGCCAATGCTACACAGAGAAACTTTGTCTCAAAAAACCATATATATATAGTTTTACCTGAGCAGCCTTTACAATCAAATGTCTTTCTGCAGTTAAAAATATCAGACAACACAATCCAGATTCTTTGTGTAATATCCATCTTTACATGGCTTATTTTTCATATTACCTTTACTTTCTCTTTAAAGAATTTTAATTTTAAACTATTTTTTATATAACTGTCTATACTCATTTTCTTCTCTCTTCCAAGCCTACATACATTTTTATACACATTGTAAACTATTTAACATAATATTCCACCTGAATCTGCCTTATTGTGAATCTATTGCTTTAAACTGCAGTGGCTAGGACTGAAATGGCAGCTTTGGCTACTGGCTCTGCCCACCTCTGCTTCCCAACATGGTATAACTACCTTTACTGCCAGCTGTGGGAACCACGCTCACTGCTGACTCTGGGAAGCAGTGGGTCTTTGCTTCCATCCAGTAGCGTGTAGCCCAAAAAAAAAAACCTCTTTTTTTTTCTTTTTTGTACTAGCAAACGCTAAATCTATCACACAGCGTACTGTGTGGCTTGCAGATGCCACTGTGTAGTGGCAGGAATCCACCATGCTGCACTCAAGCCCATACACCACTGACAACCCACCATACTGTAGCACACAGCTTGCCTGTGAGACACAGCAAGGAAGCTATTTTTAGCTCCATTTTAGAATCTTTTTTTTTTTTAAAGCTTTCTCAGGTGTTAGGTGGAAACTCTTGCTGCACATTTTGGTGCCATTTGTAGCTGAAGTTTTCCTGTGTCTCAGCCGGCCAGCCAGCAGTTGCAACAAATCTTTCTCACCTGCCAGTCCCACAGCCACTCAGACATAAGTAACACACAGAGGCGTCCTATTATATGTTGCTCCTTGGGTGGCTAGCTGGCATCTCCCTCAGTCTTTTTTTTTTTTAATTATAACATTGGGCACCAATTGTAAATGAATTTCTTTTTTTTTTTTTTTTTTTTTTTTTTTTTTTTTTTTGGTTTTTCGAGACAGGGTTTCTCTGTGTAGCTTTGCACATTTCCTGGGATTCACTTGGTAGTCCAGGCTGGCCTCGAACTCACAGAGATCCACCTGGCTCTGCCTCCCCAGTGCTGGGATTAAAGGCGTGTGCCACCACCGCCCAGCTGTAAATGAATTTCTAAGCAGTCTTATTAAATAAAAAATATGGAGCCAAATATAGGGGTGAAAGCCTTAGAGATCAGGAAAATAGATATAGCCACCAGCCAACCTTACCTCACCATGCCATAGCTTCCAAAGTGCCACAACTTCCTGTCTACCCAGGCTTTTATTGCTTTGCTGTTCTGCCCTCTCATTGGCTCTTAGCCCATCTACCTCACTTCCTCGTCACTGCCTGTCTGTACAGACCTCCAAGTTTCTATGGTTGGTACTGGGATTAAAGGCATGTGTCACCATACTTGGTTCTGTTCCCTAGTATGGCCTTGAACACAGAGAGATCCTGCCTGCCAAGTGATCTGATTAAGGGTGTGTGATACCACTGCCTGACTTTTGTGTTTACTTAAAATGGCTTGCTATTTCCTCTGATCTCCAGACAAACTTTATTTATTAACATACAAATAAAATATCGCCACATTTCAGCACAAATAAAATATCACCATAGAAACCTCTGTGGGCTTCCACAGGATTTGATGGAGAAAAATGAATAAATAAATAAATTAATAAAATAAAAAGATGGTAGGGATGTAGGGGTGGATCCTGGAGGAGTTGGGGGTATAAATATAATAAAAATACACTGTATTAAAATTAACAATGAATTAATTACAATATTATTAAAAAGAAAAAGATCATGATTAAAACTCACCAAGTCCATAAATCATAATTTGCAAATGTGTAACTTACAAATATGTTTAATGCTAAAGCCACCACATCACACTGTCTTAAATTGTCTCAAAGTTTGTGGAGACTAGAATGTATATTAAGTCCCTGCTAATGAAAAATTACCTGTTAAAATTAAGTTTTATAAACACTATTTTACTAAACTCATATAAAATAATTTCAGTTGAAGTAGATATGTTTATATTTTCATAGATTAGTCCAAGAGATAGAACTTCCGAGGTTGAAGGAAATTTCCATATCACAAAGGGAGAATGGGGCAAAGACTAGGATTCCTATCAAGGAATATTTGGTATCCCATTTTCTGAATCATGCAACTAAACACGCGCTTACAGAATGTCTTTTCTGTTTTCTTAACATTGAAGAATAAGGAATACATGACTTAATTTGCTATGCTTAGGAAACATGAACACCTGCAGAAAAAGATAGAAAAGAATCTTTGTTTTTTTTTGGGGGGGGGGTTGCTTTTGGTTTTTAGTTTTTCAAGACAGAGTTTTTCTGAGTAACAGTCCTGGCTTTCCTGGAACTCCCTTTGTAGATCAAGTTGGCCTCAAACTCATAGAAATACACCTACCTGACTCTGGGATTAAAGACATACACCACCCCCTCCCAGTCTAAAATCCGTGGCTTTTTTTTTAATATTTTCCATGTAATCAGTATTTTTTTCCAAAATAAAGACTTCTATTTGGCCAAATTGGAATAAAAATGGCTGCATAAATTAGGATGGTATGGCAGATATGTGTTTTATGCATACAGAAACATCAGGAACATTATTCTCTCATCATCTCAGGGAAGAGCAAAATGAATACTGTATTAGAGATATATTGAAGACTCCCCTCATTGTGCATGTTCAAAAATAACTGTGCTTCACATCCTATTAACAGGAGACTCATTTGAGACAAAAAAAAAATCTTCTTATAAAATGTAAATTGAGTATTGTTCCTCATTCATACCTTAATCCATTTTAATACCTGGCTGAATCCTTTGTAGCTCTGAAAAAATAAAATCTGTAACTGGGTTGGAGATAAGTCATTTCTATAGTGTAAAAATACAAAGGGTATGCACAGAAGAATTAGAGGACAGGTGGAATGACATACCACAGATTTGTTTGCTTTGCATTATAAGCATTCTATATGCCCTTGAAGCAATGGTATAGTTTGAAGAAAATTGAATTACAAATTAAGGAGAAATGGGTTCTTTGAACAAGGTTTTTTTTGTTTTTTGTTTTTTTTTTCTTTTTCAGGAAGTACTATCACAGACCCCAAGAACTGTAAGAAATTTGTTGAATTACAGTGGGAGTCATGCATTACAATTGGGTAGTCACTGCTCTGCAACATAGATATCACAGGAAATTCCAAGATGCTAGAGGAAACAAGGCTTGAGAGGCTCCTTTCAGTGTCTTTTGGGCTATTCTGTGGAACCTCTGTAAGAATGCATAGATACTGAAATATTAGACCTCACACTTCTAGGAGAAATGAGAAACTTCTGTTTTGTGGTCCTGACAATTATGTCTAGAAAAAAAAGTTCACTAAAATATGCATGTACATCTCCTCCCATTAGATTAGAGAAAATTTTTCATCTGAGCTTTTTCTAATTATTTCTTTTTTTTTGAGAACATAATATAATTACATCATTTTCCTTTCCCAGTGCTCCCATATCTCCTCCTTGCTCTCTTTCAAAGTTATGGCCTCTTTATTCATGAATTGATTTTGCACACATGTATATGAATGCATACATACATATGTACATAATACATGAATATATATATATATTCCTAAATATAACCTGTCCTTTGATATTGGACAGCCAATTGGTGTGGTTTTCCCTTGGGAAGATTGTTTTTCCTGCTCTCAGTCTTCCATAGTTGCTTGTAGTACTTTGTGCACAGCTGAAGCCTCATGGGCTTCGCTGATCACTGTTAGCATGTTTACCTCTGTCATAATTTTCAGGTCTTGTTTTGGGATCCATGTTGTTGAGACTTCATGGGTATAGATTCCCTGTCATTTCAAGGATACACAATTTTACAACAGACTCCCTGTTCTTATAATCAGAATCTTAAAAATTTCTGCCCCTTCTTAAATGATCCCTAAGTATTTGCTACACAAGTTGTATTATAGATATATCTATTGGGACTGTGCTCCTGAGTTTTTTAATATAAGTGGGCAAATATAGAGAATACAGTGTATTAAATGAACAGTAAAATGCTGAAAACCATGATGAGCATTAGTATTTACCCTGTGTGGGGAGTGAACAGAGTTCCACCAGTGAAAATAAGCTTTGTATATTACATAAAAATGATTAGTATACATTGGTTTAGAGATCACAGATAATCAAAGAATGCAATAGAACAAATACAAATGTGAGCATTCTTACAAAGTATGTACATAAGTGCCAAGAAATTAATATGTCTAGATTAGAGGAAGTATTTCTATGGCAATCTTTTTAAAGACAGAGAGGCAGATATGATAGGATCAGAAGGCTTTGAGCATCAGGTTGTGGATTTTGTAATGATTATTATTTGATATGTCCTTAAATTAGGATGAAGGAATGGTGTGACACTATCTGAGGTGCACAGAAGCTTGAATTAATCCAATGGGTGGAAAACGGATTATTGTGAAAAATCCAGATTATGCAGAGATTTTCTGAGAGACTGAAAAGAAATAGATATTCAAAGAATTAAAAATGGTGATTTCTCTTAGTATAGGAGGAAGACATGAAATTTATAAAAGAAAAACAACTGTACTATGAATCTGGGGATGGAGGGATAAAGCAATGCCATTACAAAGAATGAAGAAATTAAGTGAGGTTCTTTCCTGTTGAGAGCTACAGATGCATTGTTCTACTTACAAAAGATAACAAAGGTAATGTGATTATTTGAGCCACAGGATACAAAGAAACTAAGAGGGTAGAAAATTAAAACTCGAAATGGAGATCTGAGGATGGTACTGAGAAGAGGGATGCTGAGAGAATAGACTCAATCATGTTCTCTCACTTCATTAATTTATATTTGGCTAACAGTTAAATTTGAAGTGACTTTTTTCCATGTTGTGAATATATTATTTGATACTGTTTATTATGTTAATTTACAAAAGAGTGAAGTGACTTTCTAAAGCATAGAGGAAAGATTGCTCTGAATGTTATCGTGATGCAGCAGGTAATGTAAATAAATCTCTCAGGCCATGAATCTACCCACTCAGATACTAAACAGAGATTTGAGTTAAAATTCCTTACTGCGTATACAAAATTAGAGTGGTATCAATATAAGATGGACTGCTTCACTTACACTTATTTTTAAAATTGTAAATAACTTTGACTATTTGTGTTTTATCATACATTACTCACTCAACTCTGTAGGCATTACTAAAGTTTAAAGTTACTTAGCAATATAAAATAAACTCATCCCTTGACCTGTAGAATCAACTCTTCTGTTTCTCAGCAGGATACCCATATTGTTAGCATATGGACCTTTTAATCACCATCTCCACCATGCTGGAATACAACTTGTGTAAGAGATGTTGGTTTCCTTGGGTAATGAATGGTAAAACAGTCACAGTGGGAGTTTTATTTTGCTTAGAATTTTTGTTCACAGCACTGGTCTTATTCTCTTCATTAATTAGCAACATTTAACAT
The DNA here is from genome assembly GCF_004664715.2 of Peromyscus leucopus. Taxonomy (NCBI): domain Eukaryota; kingdom Metazoa; phylum Chordata; class Mammalia; order Rodentia; family Cricetidae; genus Peromyscus; species Peromyscus leucopus. Next base: position 80,451,803 of record NC_051083.1, on the reverse strand, counting down.
TCTACAAACATCTGTGGCAATACTAGCTGTTCTTGAAATCACTCTGTTTGGAACATAGGAAAACATTCTCTATTTTGAAGTGGGTCATCATAGCTCTTTCAAGGCACTAGAGAGAAAAAGAGTCATTTATATTAATAAATAAATAAATAAATAAATACTAATAAATAAAGCCTTTACACATTTAAAACATTTAGCTATCATTAGTAATAATATATTTTGCAGTAATTCAGGTATCAACTTTAAAGCTAATTTTGTACATTGATTTGGAAATATGATAATGATCAACATGTCTTAAGGAATTTATTATTTGCTTGACATTATGTTCATAGCTAGTTGAGAATTTCCATTCTTCATAATTTATGTCATCTTAACTAGAAATGAAAAATATAATAATGTCAGCTTCTGAATCCACATAATCCTGAAGTCCTCTCCTTTTTAAACTCATGGAAAAATTGGTTGAACTCTTGTTTTTTCTAAACAGTACGTTTTATACTATATTTATAAAAAAAAACATAGCTTGATGTATATATATATGAGTATACAATTAATAGAATGGTCTCTGAGAGACCTTCAGGAGTTGATTGCTTGGTTGAACTCATTACTTGCCAAAACCAGAACATCTATATAGATAAAAATGATGGCGCATTTAGGTTATCTATGTATAGGGAAGTCAATTCACACAGATACAATAAAAAGTAAATAAATTTACTATTACACTTTGCCTTTTCCTTGCCCATTAACAACTGGTAACAGTTACATAAATAAAAATACTTATGTAACCACTTGAAATCAACAACTTAAGGTTACCAAGTATATTTGGGTTCATAGTTACACTGATTTTGGATTATTTAAATCATTTACATAGTTTCTGGACAGGGTTTAAGCAGAATATGAGAAAGTAATGGCACAAAGATCAGCATTGCTAATATCATAGTGGCCAGGAGATGAAAAAAACTTACAATTTCCCCAGGCATGCTCCAGTGACCCATGAGACTCTACCTCCTAATAATGACATTATATTATTGTGAATTATTGGAGCAATAATCAAGTAATTAGGACAGAACCATCAGGACACAATTACTTCCCCAAACCTAGCAAACCAACCCGTAATATATGAGGCTTCTAAGGAGATTGTAGATTCAATCCATGGTAATTAGTGGGTTTTATAGTCCATATTATCTTCACAAAATAACTAAAATATTTTCTGGTTTTTTTTGCTTAGCATTATAGAAAAGTTTATTTATTTATTGTAGGGCTGGTAAATACATAAGACAGTGCACACACATTGTCTTGATTTTCTTGAGGCCATATAAATAAGACTAAGTTGCTGTGGGTGATTGATTGATAAATAAAACACTGATTGGTCAGTAGCCAGGCAGTAAGTATAGGCAGGACCAGCAGAGAGGAGAATTGAGAGAGCAGAAAGGCAGAGAGGAGGAGACCTCAGCCTGCCATCCAGGGAGCATCATGTAAAGGCTGCAGGTAAAGCCACAGAATATGTGGTGACATATAGATGAACAGAAATGGGCTGAGTATAAGAGTAAGAGCTAGACAGTGGTAGGCCTGAGCTAATGGCCAAGCAGTTTAAATAATATAAGCGTCTATATGTTTATTTTATAAGTGGGCTATGGGCCTGCCGGGCTCAGCAGAACCTGGAGAGAAAAACTATAACTACATTAAGTAGTAACACATGTTTTAGAGACATTGAATATTATCCAGTTCTTTTTATAACATGATAGACTCACTCTGCCTCCTTGAATAAAATAAATATAATAAATAAAAATAATACTATAACTTAATGATTTTTCATTTAGTAAAAAATGCTGTGCAGTAAGGGCAACAAATATATGTTTTTGCTTTTCTTGTTTTTTGAATTTCATGGAACACACAATAAAAGCCCTGAAATTGAGTTAGTAATTCACAACTATTGTTTCCTTACCCAAAATTATTTCCATAAGAAATATTGCGTATGTCATTTTGACATGACAAACCAATTCTCATTGTATTAAATAATTCATTGCTCAAACATTGCATAAATTAAAAGTAGACTTTCTCTTTAATAATGTTTTCCCTGAATAAACAAAGATTTTATGAGAAAAAGAACATTAAGAAAGGAAAGAATGAAGAAGAATGGAATAGGAAGGGATCTTCATTTTTTAAAGCAGTTCTTGAAATACAGCCATTTATTCATTTAATGAAAATTACAAATGAACCCATCCTTTTTAAACTGAAATGATAGCCAATGATTAAGTGTAAGTTTAGATTTAATGTTCAAAGGTCAAACTACTTGATTTTTCAGTAGAAGTAGTTGTTTTTCCAAATATTACACAACTTTTGATTCATAGAATAACTACTTACAAAATGAACGTTTATAGTCAAACAATGATATAAGGCTTTACCATGATCCTTACTGTATTACCTAGTGGATATACTTTTAGAATAATATTTCAATTGATGTAAGATAAATTCTGTACCAGGCTTTTTCTTTTGGAATACTACCCACATCCCACATCATGACATGGAGTCTTCTTATTAGTTATAAATGTTCAGCCTAGCTTAGACTAATTTCTGGCTAGCTCTTTTAACTATTATGAACCTGTCTCTCTTTATCTACCCTTTTCCTTGGGGCTTTTTACCTTCTTTCTGTATATCTTATGTTCACTGATTCTCATATCTCCTGGCTGGAGACGGCCTCACTATCTCCAACTAGCCTTTTTTGACCAGTCTGCCCAACACTCTCCCTCGAGTTTCCATTCCCCATGAACCCACAACCCCCACTTTACCCAGGAGATCTCTTATATTTCCCCTTCTCAAGGAAATCCATGCATTCCTCTTTGAGTTCTCTTTGTTATCAGGCCTCTAAGTGGCTCTGGATTGTAGGGTTGGTTATCCTGTACTTTACTCCTAATAGCCACTTATATGTGAGTACATACCACGTTTGTCTTTCTGGGTTTGGTTACCTCACTCAGAATTATATTTTCTAGTTCCATCTATTTTCCTGCAAATTGAATAATATCATTTTTTACAGCTAAGTAATACTCCATTGTGTAAATGCAGCACATTCTCTGTATCTGTTCTTCAGTTGATGGGCATAGATGTGTTTTCCAGGTTCTGCCTATTTTGAATAATGCTGCTATGGGCATAGTTGAGCAACTGTCCTTGTGGTATATGCCCAGGATTTTTATATCTGGGTTTTGAGGTAGACAGATTCCCAAAAACTGTTAAATGTAATCCACCATATAACCTAACTGAAAGAAAAAAGCCACATGATCATTTCATTAGATGCTGAAAGAGTCCTTGACAAAAATCCAACAGTACTTCATGATAAAGGTCTTGGAATGATCAGGAATAAAAGAAAAATACCTAAACACAATAAAAGAAATATATATCAAACCAACAGCCAACATCAAATTAAATGGAGAGAAACTCAAAGCAATTCCACTAACATCATGAACAAGACAAGGCTGTCCACTCTCTCCATATCTATTCAATATAGTACTTGAAGTTATAGCTAGAACAATAAAACAAAAAAAAAGAGAGAGATCAAGGGGATACAATTTGGAAAGGAAGAAGTCAAACTTTCCCTATTTGAAGATGATATGATTTGATACATAAGTGACCCCAAAAATTCTACCAGAGAACTTCTACAGCTGATATGTTCAGTAATGTGTTGGAACACAAGATTTACTAAAAAAAACAAAATCAGTAGCCTGCTAGGATAAATAAGCTGCTTTTTCCTACAGCAACGCAGTTTAGAGGCAGGCAGGAAATCCAAGGAGAGATACCGGAAAGAGAAAGGTAGAGTCTGGAGAGACGCCAGCCTGCTGCCCAAGGAACAACATACCAGCAGACTGGTATGTCACAGAACACATAACAAAACATAGAATAAAGGAAATTAATTTAAGATATAAGAACTAGCTAGCAAGAGGCCAGCCATAGACCATACAGTTTGTAAATAATATTAAGCCTCTGAGTGATTATTTTATAAGCAGCTGCAGGACCATGGGACCAGTTGAGACCAGAGAAAACTTCCCACTACATTTGGAACCCAGATGTTGTGGCAATAATTTCCACCCAAAACCTGAGAAAACTTTCAAAAAAGTTTCCAAGATAGGGCTATAACAGCTTCCTAGTTCTGTCTCTCAGGCAAGCTGTGGTGTGTGGGCTTGAGTTACAGCATGGTGGATTTGCAGCATTTGAGCTTTACCTACAGCATGGTGGATTCCTGACGTAGTACACAGAGGTGTCTTCAGACCATACAGCACACTGCATGGTGGATTTAGACTTTACTCATACAGGAAAAAAAAAAAAGGTTTATAATCCAGTTGCATGCTAATTATTGGCAGCATGGACCACAAAGCTGGCAGGGTAAGTGTGATTCTCCTGGGTACCTCCAACATGTTGGGAAGCTAAAATGGGCAAAGTCAGCAGCCAGGGCTGCCACTTCAATCTTAGCCATGCTTCAGTTTGCAATGATCAAAAAAGGATTATCGATACACAAGAGACAGATTCAGATAGAATAAACCTCTAAATGATTCACGTTATATCTAAAAATGTATGTAGGCTTGAAAGAGAGAAGAAAATAAGGATAGACAGTTATATAAAGAAATAGTTTTAAAAAATAAAGTCGTTAAAAAGACAATAGAAATAATATAAGCCACATAAAGATGGAAATCACACAGATAGTCTTGATTATATTGTCTTTAGGATTTTTAACTGTAGAAAGACATTTGATCATATATATGTATACACACACACATATATATATATGTATATATATATATATATATAATTATATATAGTATCTTGACTTCAAAATTTGTATCTAAGGATAAGTTGCTTTGGAAAAGAGGTTCTTCTTTTGTTTTCACAGAATATGAAAACCTGTGGATTGGTTCCAGGCTAATTTGAATTTATCAGCCAAGAGCCCCTGTAAGGTCTCTGATGACACCATGGCCCAGGTGATACAACATCCAAATCAACCTCAAAGCAACTGGCTGAGATGATCTATTTTCATAGACTTCTACAGCCAAGATTTAACTATAATTCTTCATTTTCTCAAGATCCCCATATGATTATCAGTGCCCCCAATCAGCAAGAAGTAGTAAGAGAAGCTACACCAAAATTCCAAAAATATGGTTTATAAACGTTTACTTTTATTTAAATGGAGTTAATTATAATGTCAATCTCTTTCTAAAATAAAAAATGGGATATGATAAAATTATGATAAGATAAAAGGGTATATTTTTGAATCTACTTTTTAAAAATTTATTTATTAAATTTAATTTTACATATCAGCCACAGATTCCCTTGTTCTTCCCCCTCCCACCCCACCCTGGCCTTCCCCCCAGCCCACCCTCCATTCCCATCTCCTCCAGGGCAAAGACTCCCCCGAGGATTGAGTTCAACCTGGTAGATTCAGTCCAGGCAGGTCCAGTCCCCTCCTCCCAGGCTGAGCCAAGAGTCCCTGTATAAGCGCCAGGTTTCAAACTGCCAGTTCATGCACTGAGGACAGGACCCAGTCCCACTGTCTGGATGCCTCCCCAACAGATCAAGTCAATCAACTGTCTCACATATTCAGAGGGCCTGATCCAGTTGGGGGCTCCTCAGCTATTGGTTCATAGTTCATGTGTTTCCTTTCATTTGTATATTTGTCCCAGTGCTTTTTCCAACCTTGGTCTCAACAATTCTCGCTCATACAAACCCTCCTCTTTCTCACCAATTGGACTCCCGGAGCTCCACTTGGGGCCTGGCCAGTGGATCTCTGCATCCTGTTCCCCCAGTCATTGGATGGGTTTCTAGCATGACAATTAGGATGTTTGGCCATCCCATCACCAGAGTAGGTCAGTTCGGGCTTTCTCTCTATCTTGCCAGCAGTCTATTGTGGGGGTATCTTTGTGGATTTCTGTGGGCCTCTCTAGCACTTTGCTTCTTCCTATTCTCATGTGGTCTTCAAGCCATAAAGTGATGGCGTGTGTTGCAGTCAATTTTGATTATCGCAAGTTTTTTATCTTTAGTATTTATCCCCAAGTTTTAATTTATAATAGTCAGTAAAATAAATCACTATAAACAACAAAAAGATTTGCACTGAGTTGACAATACACTAGAAGGCCTCCTAAGGCCACCTATACTCATAGATAAATGTTTTGAAAATGATTTTATCATCAAAAGTGATCCAGAGGCTTAATGTAATTGCCATCAAAATTCAAAGATATTTACTGTAGAACTTAAAAATTAACGCTTTTAAAATGTATAAACAATTTAAAATGCACAAAATAGTCACAGCAATTCAAACAGAAAGAACAATGCTGAACATGACAAATTCCCTCATCTCTAATTGTACTACTTTGCCATGGTGATGAAAACAATATGTTATTGGCACAAAACAGACATGTAGGAACAATTGACTAGAGTAGAGGACAGAAACATAAAGGTACACAACTATGGTCACCTAAACTATTGGTGACTATCTATTAAGCACATATAGGAAAAAGCATAGCCTCTTTAGCAAATGGTACTAGAAAAACTGGATTCCTACACAAAGAATGAATTAGACCTGTACCTGTCATCTGGCACAAAAAATCAGTTCAAAATGTAAGATGTGCAACTCTGAAACAAGGAAAAACACAAGAAAATTTCAATATGTAAACACAAGTACTCTTTGAAAAGAACTCTATAAATAAAATGAAGAATCAATAAATGGGATTACAGCAAATTAAATGGTTTCTCCACAGATTAAGAAACAATCAGTTGAAGAAATAGCCTAAAATGGGAGAAAACCTTTGATAACTATTTATCTGATGGGGATTAATATTTAGAATATAACAAGAATTTCATAAAATTTAATCTCCAAATATAAATACAATCAATAAGTAGGTAAATGAACATAGTTCTTAAAAGAAAAAAACCAGATGGCCAATAAATGTTTGAAAAACATCTCACATCCTTAGCCATCAGGGACTTGCCAATTAAAATAGCTTTAAAATTCTGCCTTAGTCTAGTCACAGTAACTATCACGAAGGAAACAAATGTTGAGAAGCATTGTCTAGCATACGTTACAAGAGTAACCTTTCTCATTGTTGATGGAATAGAAACCTATAATCTATAATGTCACTATGAAAATTAGTATAAGATTTTCTCAAAAAGTTAAAAATAGAACCACTATATGAAGAAGCTGTACCATGTCTGAGTATATATATATATATATTTCTAAGTCAGAACATCACAAAGATACTTGTGCATACATGTTTCTTGATTCGCTATTCACAATAGATAATAAATTGTATCTACCAATACATGTGTCAACAGATGAACAGATACAGTAATTTGATACTTAGGCACAACGTGATTTTATTTGGACATAAAATAAAATAATAATGCATTACAGGAATATATAATTGGATATTATCATATTAAGCTAAATAGACTATACTATAAAGATGAATATATAAATATATGACAAGCAGATCATTTTTGGAGGAGGAAGGGAATCAGAGAAAGAACAACAGAAGATGTTAGGGGGGTTGAATATGAAAAACTGATAATGAAGTGAACCAATATTTATACAAATTTGCAGATAAATGTAATTCTCCTCCCTTATCAAGGAACATTCTTTTTGCAATAGATCATGACTGTTACAAAAAACCACAACCAATCAAAATGTAGTTGTGGTGCCCAGTACTAAATGATACATCTACAACACAACTTCTGTACCTAAATCTCAGGGATCATTGCAGAAGATGGGGTGGAAAGATTGTAAGAGTCAGAGGAACCGTAAAGTAGCTGTGAATCTGTGTCTCCTCTAAATATCAGAAGTATACACAATGTCTCACCAACATGACTGCCCAAACATTAGCTGAACAAGGATTACTCCAATAAGCATGCTAACATGGAAAGAGAAAACCTCACTAGGCCACAACCTCAGACAAAGAACTGCAGGCAACTAAGGAATGCTAAGAGTGGGAGAAACAGTCTTCCCCAGAGAAAAGCACGCCAGCTGGTTATCTAAAACCAGTGGTCAGCCCTCAAGACACACATATAAGCAGCATTATATAGATTGATAGAGTTGTATTTATGAGTATATATGTAATATATATGTGTAACAGCAATTAAAAAAGAGGTTAAGAATCTGAAAAAAAGCAAGGAGGTAGAGTGAGGGATGGTTTGGAGGGAGGAAAGGGAAAGGCGAAATGATGTAATTACATTATAGTCTCAAAAAATAAAAAAAAAAAACTAAAAAGCTTCCCACTTTGAAGTACTGAAGTATTTTATTATAGTAGTTATAGTAGACACGATGAACTAAGCATTATGCAAGTATTTTGATAATAACAGATTTTGTTACCATTTTATTCTCTTATTTTATTTTTTAATAATGAAAGGCAGCGTCTCAGTAGGGGGTTGGCCAAAGGAAGAAAATCTGTGCTGTCTACTTATAAAACAAGCACATATGTTTAGCACATGTGTTACATTGACAAATCTACCACTACCTCTGTTATTCAGCAACCTCACTTCCTTTTTGTAACCCATTACTTAGCTTATCAGACAAAGGCATGTATTTTAAGAATTTGAAAATTATTGAAACATTTGACAGCATCCACAGTCCAAGATTAATTCACATAATAACCAATTATAATTAAACACATCATTAACTATTGTATTTCAATATTTTTTAATTCCTTGTAAAATTATTATGCAAAGCAAATTTTGAGAATGCTTTCTTTAATTTACACATTGTTAAATTGAGGATCTGAAAACCCATCTTTTTTTTTTCCAGTGGTGCCTAGGTGAGCAAAGATATTTGCCTTTTTAATAATTAACCATATGATACCTGTCTTCCTACTCTATTGAACACGAAGTAGTAAGGTTTTCAGTTATAGTGAATAGACTACAGACATAAGTATTAATTGTTCAAATTTGGATCTCTCCTGTGGCTAATTTCCTCTTTTCCATAGTGACCTGTGTTAATGTCCACTAACCGTAAAACTATGGTATTAGAAAATAGTTTATATCCTTGTTGTCAGTGTCTTTATAAAGCCAGAGGTGGTAGATGGCACAAACAACATCAACCACAAAACAAAACAAAAACAGTGGTTTTTAGGCACGACAAGAAAGATGCACATATAAACTCAACTGTGACATGTTGCAGAAGATCTCTCAAACTCCTGCCAGATAACACTGTAATCAAGAGAGGAGACTGTGAGCATAAAATGAAATCTCATCACAAGCTGAGGATCTCCTGGCATTTGAAGATACTCAGAGAAGGAGAATCAGTTTTCCTTAATGATGTGGTAGCTGATATATTGACCACACACCAGGGCAGAAAACACTCTCAAGAGCGGTTACACAACACATATTGGACTCAATAGTTTTTACAAAAAGATGGAGACTTGAGATTTATTCAATAGGAAGGTCAAAAATAAAGAATATGTGCCAGGTAGTGGTAGCACACGCCTTTGATCCCAGCACATGGGAGGCAGAGACAGGCAGATCTCTGTGAGGCCAGGCTGGTCTACAGAGCAAGATCCAGGACAGGCACCAAAACTACATGGAGAAACTGTCTCGAAAAACCAACCAACCAAATAAATAAATGATATGAATTATAATAATATAACATTGTTCAGAAAATTCATCACCATTTCAAAAAATCTTTGTAGTTTATATGTTTAAACATTTTCACAGCCCATATAGCATATTTAGTATTTTATTTATATTGTGTCTTAATAAGTTATTAAGAATTAGCATTTGTTTACCTTATGAAATAATATCTCTGCCTCTTAAACACAATTTGTAATGAACAATGAAAAACCATCTTAAATACTGATCACTTTTCTTTTCTTTATTTGAAAATACTACCATACTTTTTACCTAGATGGTTCAGGGATTGGAAGACCCAATTGTTAAGAAAACACAGCTATAAATATATTTTTTGGTCATGAACATATCAACTTAAATGGATTGTACTGAGAAATAGTTTTTAACTTATTTCAGTTACATTCATTCATATAGAAATCACTAATTAATCATTACTTCCAAGTTCATATAAGTGTTTTGACACATTGCTACCATAAAGATCAGGATATAACATACTTTTGTAAATATATTTGAGTGCAAGAAATATAGATAACAAAAAAATTGTATCACCCTGCTTTTAAAAAATTATTCACAAATAGTCTTAGACAATGTCCTTCTGAAAAACACTGTGCTTCAAACATGAAAATACATGTGGCAACATGAGGGAGAGGGAGAAGGTTAAAGGAGATAAGAATAAGCATTAATGTAGATGGACAGAGATAAATTATTGCATGTCTTCTCTCATATGCAAAATCTAGATATAACTGTATGTGATTACTTTAATTCATGGCATGAAAGCAGAAAGGGACCCAAAAAAGAGAGAAGGAACAAATATAAAGTGAAGGGATGGGCAACAGGGGTAATGGAAGAAGAAAGATAACTTGTCTTCTCTGATATGAAAATAGTTGTGTGTATATATATATATATATATATATATATATATATATATATATGGCTTCTTTGTTTACCTGACTAATATTACAGTTGGTGAAAACTCTACCTATGTTCAGAAGTAATTTTCAATGGCAAAGTAATGTATTACTTGCTAATACCAAAGAGTATATACACTCTGATGTATATGTTAGACAGAGTATTTGTTTAAAGTCATAATCTTGTTGTTAATGTAAGACTGTCTCTTGGAGTGGAAGATAATAAAACTAGTGTTTAGCCTTCAGAATAATAAATTATATCCTACAGAGAGGGTGATTAGAGAGCATTCTGTATGCTTTTCTACTGATTTGAATTGATACTTGTTTTCAGAATAGATGCCCTTTCAGTTTTCCATTATAACACCCACTTAGCTTTAGAATAAATAAGAGACTCAAGTGACTTTCCAATTACAACAAAGTAGTTTCATAGTGTATGTTAATAATTAGTGGGTTTTTTTTTATAAACTTCTATTTTTCTTGGATCAGTGGTTTTATTCTTTCTCTTTGAAGGATCAATGTTACAAGATCGTTCTTTGCATATAAACAGTACTTGACTCTCTAGTAAGTAATTCCTAAGTTTGTCCTGTGGGCTGATCCGTGTTTCTCAGAATGAGGCATTGTATGGCAACTATTACAACTACTTAAAACATTCATGGTGTTACTGAGTATTTGAACAGTGTCATAACAGACAGTACATAAATACTTCCCTTTTTCTTGGAAGATATATAAATATTTCTTGAAATATTAGAGTACCAGCGAATAGTCAACTCATTACTAGAGAGACATGGAAATGAAATGCATCATTTACTTAATCATGCAATAAAGTTTTTCATGTATTTTCCTCTTAATGTCTATTGTTGTTGATTGTTTTTTACTCTTTGGTTTTGGGGGACCCGCCACCCAGCTCCCAAATATATCACCCACAGATTCATCTTATTATTATTTATGAATACCCGGTCTTATCTTGGCTTGCTTCTTGTCAGCTTTTCTTAAATTATCCAGTCTACTTTTTGCCTTTGGACTTTTACCTTTCTCTGTTTCTGTATATCTTTTCTTTCCTTCTTACTCCATGTCTGGCTGTGTAACTGGGTTGCTGAGTTGCTGGCCGCTGAAGTCCTCCTTCCTCTTTGATTCCATGATCTCTTCTCTCCCTAGATCTCTCCTAATTTTTTTCTGACTGTCAGCCCCTCCTATCCTTTCTCCTGCCATTCAGCTCTTTATTCAACTAATTAGGTGTTTTAGATAGGCAGAGTAACAAATGCAACTTAAAAGAATGCAACACATCTTTGCATCATTAAATAAATGTAACAGATCTAAAAATAACATTCTCTAACAGTCTAGTTTTGGTATGAAATCACAAACATACTGTAGTAACTATGAGAATTCTAATTCAATGCACTACATGTAGCATTGCCACCCAATTCTTGCCTCAAAAATTACTGAGTATGTTCAGCTTAGCTGAAAATCTAATGGAATAACGATAGTACACAAAGGATGATACTATTCAGAAGGTAGAATAATCAGATCCAATATGGACAACTTGTTTCTTAAATTTGGTCATGAAAATTGTCTTCTCTGAGTGTTTTTATGAAACTTTCTTTGATAAATTTTGTAGCTATTGCTCTTTATATTTCTATTCATAGGAGTTCAGTTTAAATGATTGCTGCTTCTGCTTGCAATTTCATTTGTGTACTTACTTTTGCTCATTTGAATCTTCGAACATCTGGGAGAGATAACTTTTTAAATCCTATAATCATTTGCCTTTATTACAATACTCTAAGTCCATTAATCTCACCCAGAGTGTAGAAAAGGTTGCTTGAAGGAGAGAAATGTGAAATAGTCACAATTAAAATTCCTATGTCTTCCTTCTTTGGTAAGTAGGCAACTGTGAATTTATTTTTGTGGTATTTTATTTGCTATTATAAAATACCCTGTACCATATTCTTCATGGCTTGTTCCCAGGAACCTGACTAGTGGTAGCACAGTATGAAGAACAGATACATAGATATATGTACATATATGTACATAAAAGTTGGGGTCAGATGGGCTGTTATGGAGCCATACCTATAGCACAACAACCTGGAACCACAACACTTTTGTTAGGTGAAGCACAATGGGAGGATTTAGCTAGTCTTGGTAGGAGGTCTCTCCAGGCAAACAGCTGTAAACATCTGGGAGGAAGAAGCTATATGTGCTAGATTTTGCAAACACTGGACAATTGTTCATACACATTCCAGTAACTTCATGGAAGTGATCAACATTTACACTAAGAGCAGAGGAAGGTTTTCCTAATTTTGATCCTGACCTTTATGGGGAAGACTGTGCCATTTCCATGGATCTGAAACATTGGATCTTTAACATAGCTGTGCCCCTGTCAAAAAAAAAACACATTAACTCAGAACTTCATCCACTCTTACGCATTCTCTCAAAGCTTCCTCAACTTACACAAAGCATAACAAAAGCAACTTGAGTAAGATGGTTTGTTTTGGCTTATAATTCAAGTATATGAATCATCTTGAAAGGGCGGAGGAAGCTTGAGGCAACCTGTCATATTCACACAGAGACATTGTGAAACTTTGATTCCTTCAGTCATAAATGAGATATCTCTATCACATCCTCCCTTCAAGGCTCAGGTATATGAGGAAGAGGAGCCAGAAAGATTTTAGGAGTCTGAATGGTGTAACTTCAAGGAAACAGCATTTCCCAGACACAACAGGGAAGATGTATATATGAACTAACAAACACTGTGAAAGCATACAAATCTCAAACCAGACAAAATCTCAGCAAGGAAGATGTGAAGTACCATTCCCAAGCCAAGAAATAAAAGGCAGTTTGGATTGCTTCTGGGTAAGGGAAAGTCAGATTTCTTCAGTGGACTATATAAGTGCTTGCTGGCACAAGGGCATCTTGGCAGCCAGGAGCCAAGAAATACCATAAAGTCACACCATACAATAAACCCTACACAAGTGATTCATTGGGAGAGAGACACAGAATGGAGGGTGCCTCTGACCAGGAACCTCAGAGGGCTGGACAGAGGAGAGGGCTTTTATAGGTTTTGGAGCATGCACAGTGAGCTAGTGGAAAAGTACAGCTCTGCCAGAAGTATTGTTTGGTGGTTAACATTGCAACATGGTTTAGATTCTAATGCTGAGTCACTGTTATGAGGATTTTCACATCTCAGGGCTCAGTGGCAAGTTAGGGGCAGGGTAATTTTCCACTGGCTTGTTACCCTGCATACAGACTAACAGTGTGTGTGTTATCTTTTGTGAAGTTGATACAAACCTAGAAAAATCTACAAAGAGGGAATCTTGAGAAAATTCTTCTGTTGGACATTTTTGAGCCAAAAATTACTTTGATGGGGGGCAGCTTAATGAGGGAGGTACCACCCTAGGGACAGTGATCTTGCACAAGAAAGTATATTGAGCAAACAATAGAAAGGAGGCCATTAAGCAGTACTCCTCCATTGTGTCTGATTTGTTTCCTGTCTCCAAATTCTACCTAGAGTTCATGTCATGACTGAAGCATGACTGAAGGGTCTTTGGACAGCTTGAGCATGGTGAGCATGGCTCTGGCAGGCCTTGCCCTTCTTCCATTCCCTCTCCCTTGCTAAAAACCTTTAGATTATATTCTTAAGCTAGCCACCAAGGTCTATTCCATTATTTGTCCACTTCCTCCTTCTGAGGCCTACTACTAAGGCCCAGCTATTAAAATTTGAAGTCCAGCATTTACAAGCCCCCTTTTGACTCACCTAATTAAAATTTTTAATTAAAATTAAACACCTCATTCTAACACAGGGTTTTCCATTTTACCTGTATAAACTGTCCTCTTCCTTTTCTTGCTTGTCCCCTATTTTCTTTACTAAAACAGGGGTGTTGGCACTTATCTGAAGTAGATCCAGCCTGTTCAGATGGATTTGAGCTGGTTTCTGGAGCTTGTGAAAAATATTGAACATGTTAAGAAGCAACTATAAGAAAATTAGTGATCATTGTGGTGTTTATTACTCTTTTTAATTTTTACCTGAGAAAAGCTTTATTAGAAGTAGTTTATTTAAGGTATCTGTTTCCTTTATTAGTTTCACATTCGGGAAACACAGGTGAACAATTGCTGAGAGCATTCAAAGTAATAGACTGTTGCATTAGAGTCTGTTTTTGCAGAGCCCAGACATTTTTGAGTCTGGGAGTGTAAATACCTTTTGATTATTACTGTTTTTTGTTTTTTCCTTACCACCTGGATATTTTTGATAGTCCTTTTGCCTCTGGCTCTGTGTGGCCCTAGTTAGGAAAGGAAAAGCTTATGGAGTGATACCTCGTTCCTCTGGAATTGGTGACAAGGCAATGGATCCTGATGTCCTCTGGAGCTTGAGAGAATAGGGCCCTGTCTGTGTCTCTGTATATGAAGAGAGATTTTTTTCTGGGATGGAGGTAAAATAAAAGGTTTTAGATGAGACAAGTGGACCCTGTGGGGAAAGCCCTTGTGTTCAGCAGCTGTGGGGGTCACAATAATTATTTTGAAGAGTCCCTGGCACTTAGAAGAGAGGGGTGAAGGGCGCTGTCCTAGAGGGGAAAGAAGAACCTGATCCCCAATGTGGATTGGGGGTGGGAAGGACTGTCACATGACTGAGGTAAGGAATGGTCTGCAAAGTTCCACATGATAGACCTTAGATGGCATAACAACGGAGTTATAGGCTATCTGGGACCACTGAAGGGTTGGATAGGAGATCTGGTGTTAGAACTGGCCTTCTATACATTAGTTCAAATGGATAAATTGAAAGAGGCTTTTTAGGAAGACCCCTTAGCATGAAAAGAGCTAGAGGCAATAATCTTACCCAGTCAAGGTGAAGTTCCTGTGACATCTTAGTAAGAATAGATTTTAAAGACTGGTTGGTGCACTCCACATTTCCTGAAGACTGAGGACGATATGGGATATGAAAATGCCAAGGAATGTAAAGAGCCTTAGCGAGTGTCTGAGAAATCTGGGAGGTGAACTCTGGACCATTGTCAGACTGAAGGGAAGCAAGAATCCCAAACCAAGGAAAAATTTCTCGGAGAAGATGTGCAACTGTCTGAGCTTGCTTATTAGAAACCGGGTATGCCTCTACCCATTTTGAAAATGAGTCCACCATCACAAGGGGATATGTAATTTTCCTGATGGTGGGTATATGGGTAAAATCAGTTGCCAGTCAGTCCCTGGAAGGGAACCTCTAGCCTGGTGGGTGGGGAAAGGCTGACTTCTGTACTTGGAATTGGG
The DNA here is from genome assembly GCF_004664715.2 of Peromyscus leucopus. Taxonomy (NCBI): domain Eukaryota; kingdom Metazoa; phylum Chordata; class Mammalia; order Rodentia; family Cricetidae; genus Peromyscus; species Peromyscus leucopus. The sequence goes on along the minus strand of NC_051083.1, from coordinate 80,436,057 downwards.
ATCTGTTTTTTGGCAAATCTCACAAGAGGCAGTAATAGTTCTTAAGAACTATAAGCTTTCACAGATGGGCTGAGGTGGGCTTTTACAAATTGAGACAGTGGAGGATTATTAGGGTGGAAGAATTTGCCTAGTGTCAGAGGTTCTCCGTGAGGGTATGAGCTGCGCTGTATGGATTTCCTGTGGTGAATGGGGTGAGACTTAGCCCTGGAGGGCCGCTGTCCTGGCTGACTGGTCAGCCCAGTTGTTTCTCTTAGAGATGATGGAGCTATCGGTCTGATGAGCCCAGCAGTGGACAATTCCTATAGCCTTGGGGAGGTGGGAAGACTTTAGCATGGCCATTATTTGGCCTGAGTTAAATATGAATTCCCTTTTGCTGTGAGGAGGCCATGCTCCCTCCAAATAGAACCATGGGACAGGAGGATATTAAAAGCACATTTGGAGTCTGTGCAAACATTTAGAGATTATCCCTTTGCCAATTGGAAGGCATGGGTGAGAGCTATCAGCTCAGCCCATTGGTAGTGGTGTGTGCAAGTAATGCATGTGCTTCTATTACCTCAGTATCTGACACTATGGCATAGCTCACTTAGAGGTCCCTTCGTGTAAAAAGGAGCTGCCATCTGTTTACCAGGTATAAGTAGCCTGAGGCAATGTACCCTCCTATATGTGTGAAGCATGAGGTAACAGTTCCTCCAAGGTTTCAGTGTAGGAATGAGAAGGAGAATAGTTAGCATTAGGTTGAAGGAGGAGGCTTGAAATATTAAGGGATGGATGGGTCTGGAAAGTAAGTGTGGCATCTACAAGTAGTGCCACCTGGAAAGAAAGAACCTGGAAAGGAGGAAAAGTTTGTAAGCCTTTATAAGTTAAGAGATGGGACAGGTTATGGTGAGAGAAGGCAGTAATAGGTGACCCAAAGTTTAGCTTCTTTGATTCCTGAAAAAGGAGCTCAGTAGCTGCTAAGGCATGGATATAAGGTGCCCATCACTGACTGGTAAGGTCTAGCTTCTTTGACAGATAGGCTACAGGTGCAGAAGAACCTATTGGAGCTTCTGTAAATGTTTAGTAACAGGATGAAGGAGGGGATCACGTGGAAAACTGTGGTGGTATTGTGTTACCCAAAATATTGTGCACCTTAATAAATTTATCTGGGGTCAGAGACAGAACATCACAATATTAAACATAAGGATAGGTAGTGGTAGCAAATGCCTTTAATTCTAGCATTCCAGAGGCAGAAATCCATCTGTTCAAGGATAGAGCCAAGCATGGTGACTCATGCCTTTAATCCCAGAAATTGAGCCTTTAATCCCAGGGAGTGATGGCAGATAGCAGAAAGGTATATAAGGCGTGAAGACCAGGAACTAGAAGCTTTTTGGCCTAATTAAACTTTTAGCTTTTGAGCAGCAGTTCAGCTGAGAGCCATTGGGATGAGGACACAGAAGCTTCCAGTCTGAGGAAACAGGATCAGCTGAGGAACTGACGAGGTGAGGTGGCTGTGACTTGTTCTGCTTCTCTGATCATCCAACATTCACCCCAATAACTGGCCCCAGGTTTGATTTTATTAATAAGAACTTTTAAGGTTCATGCTACAGAAAACCCTGAGCTGTCTCGTATAAGGGGTGTGCAAGGAGAGAAAAAGGTGGAATCCAAGACTGTAGGAAGCCAGCTATTCCTAGGAAAGACAGAATCTCCTGTTTAGTAGAAGGGACTGTAAGAAACTGGATTAGATGCTTTTATCTACAGTAACAGCCTTATGGGTTGGAGTAATGGTTAGACCCAAATAGGTGACCTGGGGATTGGACAGCTGAACTTTAGAAGGGGAAACCCTGTAACTTCAGCTGGATAAGAAATTTAGAAGAGCAGAGATGTTAGTCTGGCTAACCTGTAAGGATGGGCTACAGTAAAATGTCATCTATACTGTATTAGTTTAGAGCCAGGGAGAGACAGAGAAAGCAGGTCAGATGGCAGAGCCTGACCAAATAAGTGTGGACTGTTTCTGAATCCTTGTGGCAGAACAGTCCAGATCAGCTGTGTGGTCAGATGAGTGTGAGGGTCAGCCCAGATGAAAGCAAGGATATTTTGAGACTGAGGACAGAGAAGAATAGAAAAAAAGTCATCCTTGTGATCTAGAACTGAGAAGTGAGAGGTTCCTAAAGGGATAGTGGACAGGAGAGTATAAAGGTTAGGCCCTATCAGATGGAGGGGGATCAATGCAGAATTAATGAGCCAGAGGTCTTGAACCAAGCGATAGGTTCCATTAGACTTTTTAACTGCAAGTATGGGGGTGTTAAAAGTTGAAGAGGTTAGCTGGGCGGTGGTGGCACACGCCTTTAATCCCAGCACTCTGGGAGGCAGAGGCAGGCAGATCTCTGTGAGTTCGAGGCCAGCCTGGGATACCAAGTGAGTTCCAGGAAAAGGCACAAAGCTACACAGAGAAACCCTGTCTCGAAAACAAAACAAAAAAAAAAGTTGAAGAGGTTGGGTGGAGCAGCTTTTTCCTGAGACGGTCAGAAATGATAGGCTTGAGTCCTCTTAGGCTCTGGAGTGAGAGAGGGTACTGAACTTGGTTGATATATCTGGTAGGGTCCTATAACTGGATAGTAATAGGCTGATGGTGCCTAGCAATAAAAGGGTTCTGGGTATCCCAGACTTCTGGGTCTACCTGAGAGGCTAGAAAGGGAAAGAAAATGTTAGAGTCAGTGGGGTAGGTGACTAGGAGAAAAAAAAGAGGAGCTGCTGGTGAGTCTGGGGTGAGGCAAATGTGGGGAGCAAATGAAATGGATGCTACCTTAGCTAGAAAATCCCTTCCCATTAGAGGCACAGGGCAGGTTGGCACCACTAAGAATGTGCATGTAAGAGGGATGCTTCTGAAAATACAATTAAGTGGTGGGCTCTAGTGAGTTAGATAAGGTTGTCCCCCAACCCTGACAATAGGAAGATGAGAAGGAGAAGTAGGCCCCAAAAACTCTTTCAGGACAGAATAGGTAGCTCTTGTGTCCATAAGGAAGAAGATGGGGCACCCAGATATTATTATTGCTACCCTGGGTTCCTTGTGTGAGATGGGAGTGGCTGAGGCAGGACCCGGGCAGCGTCAGTCATTGCTGAAAGCCAAGCCAAGAAATCAGCTGGAGAGTGGTCTTCATCTGGCATTCCAATGCTACTAAGTGCATTAGGACAGTCAGCTGACCAGTGACCCTTTTGGCAACATTTTGGTCAAGGCCGTATCGATGACCCCCATAACGCGGTGGTGCAAGCCTGGGCCTAATGGTCATCTTTCCTCACTTGAAACAAAGACCTACCTGGTGGCTTTTGGGGAGCCAGACAGACAGCATGGGCTAGGATCTGGAAGTTTATTTTTGGGGCTTTTTCATCTCTTCCATGGTACACCTTGAATGCCACAGCTAACACTTCTGCCTGTGGGGTCAGAGGGCCTTTCTCTAAGCGTTTAAGTTTTGTCCTTATGTCGGGAAAGCTCTGTGAGACAAAGTGGGTCATAAGGAGCTGCCTGCCCTCCGAGATTTTAGGATCTAGGTTGGTAAATTGAAGGAGTGTCTTAGTGAACCGTTCTAAGAAATGAGATGGATTTTCATCCTTATCTTGAATTATCATCTTTAGTTTGTCATAGTTTACTGGTTTTAGGGCAGCCTTATGGAGGCCTGCCAGGAGGCAGGTAATAAACCTATCCCTGGCTAGAGACCCACCCTGGGTGTTATAATCCCAGTGTGGGTCCTGATCAGGAACTGCCTCAGCCCCTGGAGGGTTAGGGGGTTAGTTTGGTGAACCTTATCTGCATGTGTCCTAGCATGCTCCTAAACCCACCTGTGCTCCTCAGGAAGTAGATTATTAGCAAGTATATATATGTTATGAAAGGTGAGACTATAAGATTGAGTAATAAATTGAAACTCTTTAATAAAGGAAGCAGAATTAGAGGTATAAGAACCACGTTTCTTTTCTATCTGAGAGAGTTCTGTGAGAGAGAATGGGACATGGACCTTACTAATCAGTCCATCTACCCTGGCCACCTCTCACAAATGGGAGAATGGTTGGCGGGTTTGAATGGCTGGGGTCAGACCCTTTAGCAGTCCAAGAGCCAGTAGGAGGAGGAGTAAAGTTTGGAGCCAGAGCCGGACCTTTGGAAACAGCTGCTGTTGAAGAGGGTAAGGAAGCCAGAAGATGAGCCAAAAGAACAGGTGCCCTGGGAGCAGGGGTGGGAGCAGAAAGTTGGATAGGCAGAGGTTTGTTTGCACGATCTAGTGCCAGTGATTCTGGGGTCAAGGAATCATCCAGTTCAGACATAGCTAAGAGCATATGGGCAGTAGAGAAGGAATCCAGGAGACTGTTTAGAGCTTAGATAGAAAAAGGCTATGGTATAGGGCAACTCTTTCCATTTGCTTGTTTGCTGTCAGATAATTCCCATAAAATATCAGGATCTAAGGAACTGCTCAGCAGTCATTTTTGTAATTTTCTAAGGCATATTTGGGCCATCTCTTAGTATAGAGATGGACAAGCTTAGGGATATTTAAGAAAGGCATTAAGCTGAGAGGTTTTAAAACTTCAAGAAGGCATCCTAGGGGAGAGGTGGGACTGGTGGGATTGGAAGTCTTATTTCTCATGTCTGCAGCAGAGAGGAAAAAAAATAAAACTATGATCCCAAGCCAAAGCCCCAGGTGTCCCTAAGGCCACTGATGGATCTGTACCAGGCACAAACTATCAGATGACTCATCAGACATAAGGCAGGGGCCTAAGGCCCCAGAACCCTCGACCTACCTATCCCTTCATTTGTAAGTTACCCACTAAATAAATCTTCCTTTTAACTATGTGGAGTGGCCTTAATAATTTCACCAATAGATCTCCCTATGAAACCAGGTGTTTGAGTGTGGATTGTGGCAGTCTGAGGTCCAGGAGGGAGCCCCACTGTCTGTGGGTCCCCTTCACTGACTTCTGTATATGATGCAATTTAATCAGTCTATGTAAGCATAAATAAATTCCTTCCAATTTTTTTTTTGGTCATGGTCTTTATCAGAGGATTAGAAACCTTACTAAGACAGAAATTAGTTACCAGGTTCACAGGTAGTTGCTTTAACAGACTTGACCATGTGTTTTTCTGAAAGGATTGTAAAATATTTTGGACCTTTGATCTGGAAAAGCAGTTGAGAGTTCATAGCTTAATAAGTGTTTGCAGCAACTTAGAAAATAATGCCAAGAACTGTGGGGTTGACTAAAGCCTTGCTTGTAAAGTTTCAGGGGGAAGCAAAGACTATCAGTGCCATTTGAGTGTTATTAATATGAGATGTTGGATATGAACAAAGAATGAAAGTTTATGCCTTAAAGTAATGTTTCTGTGTGTCAAATTGTCAAGAGGTCAATTATCCTGGTTGATTTTTGTCACCTTGACACAAACTTAGACATATCTGGAAAGAATGAATCTTAATTGAGAAAATTCCTTCTAAGTACTGGTCTGTAGGCAAGTTTGTGGAACATTTTTTTGTTTGATTTTGGAAGGAACAGCCCACTGGCAAAGTTCCAACCCTAGGAAAGTTGTTTTGTGGTGTATATGAATGCAAATAGAGTAAGCTCAGGAAAACAAGTCAGTAAGCAGCATTCCTACACGGTCTCTGTTTTAGTTACTGCCCCTGAGGTCCTGCCTTGAGTTCCTGCCCTGAATTTCCTTTATGATGGATTGTGATAAGAGCATGAAAGTTGAAATAAATCCTTTCCTAAAGTTGCTTCAGTTTCCAGCATCCATCTGATTGGAAAAGGGGAGACAACTAATTAGTCTTTTGTATTTCTGAGCTATATGAGTTTCTATAAATAATGGGTATCAATTGCATTTTTGCTTATGATATTTTCAACTCAACAATGGAGTCCTTAGTAGGACACTAGGTGTACTAATTGCTTTCTAGGGCAGGCCCTATGTTCAGGAGTAGTCTGTTAGCCAACACAAATTGGACTCCATACTTTTTTTGTGTGGTGGATAGGGAGATTGGGGAGGACTGGATGAGAAAAGATGGCAAGGGGATAGAATAATAACAATATATATTGTAAAAAATTCTCAGAAAATAAATTAAGACATTTAAAAAGGAGTATATGATAAAGTTAAGGATGATCTATAACTGTCTTACTGATGAAAAAGTGATGAACTAAAGTCAAGTCCTATGTTTTGATACAAATTTTGCATGAGCATATAATTTAAGAAAGCATACTCAGTATTTTCTTTGCCTTGGAAATAATGACATTAATTAGTGAAGTTTGATTTCCATAACTGTGATAAAATATCCAAGAAGAACAGAGAAAGAAAGGTTATTTTTTGTTCATTTTTTGCTTGTGCGTTTGGTTGTAGGTTGGTTCATAGTTTCAGAAGTTTCAGTCCATGGTCATATGATCCCATTATTTTGGGGCCAGCAGTAAGGCAGACATTCATGTAAAGTACCACTTCACTGAGGACAAGAATAAAACAGCAGGTTAAAACAGAGCCTAAGACAACATGTACCCAAATAGAGCATACTCTTAGGTACCTACATCCTCTAATAAGGCACTGCTTCCTAAAGATTACATCATTAACATCATCAAATTATAAACCCATCAAAAGAATAATCTATTGATGATATACAAATTTCTGTGACCTCATCAGTATTTAAATTTTTCTCCTGTAAGCACTATAGGATTGAGGAACAAGACTTGAACATATGAGCTTTTGGAGACAAATTTCTTATTCAAATTATGACAGTAACATATATATTTGTAAGGTAATAGTCATCAAAACCTCATCACTTTTGTTTACTATTTGAACATAAAATATTCTCTTTAAGAAAATATGTGAACATTACAAGTATTTTTTTATAGTGAGCCACTAGATTACTAAAAACTCTTGTACTAATATTTTCTCAACGCCCAACATTTTTTTCTTTAAAAGATAGCAGGTTTAAGATACAAATCAATTAATCTATGTATATGGTGGGTTACATTTATTGATTTATTCATGTTGAACCATCCCTGTTTCTCTAGTATGAAGCCTACTTGATTGTAGTGCATGTTGATTTTGATGTGTTCTTGGATTCAGTTTACAAGTGTTTTATTGATAATTTTTGCATTTACATTCATAAGAGAAATGTTGAATTGTCTTTCTTTGTTGAGTCTTTATGTGGTTTAGGAATCAGGGTAGCTATGACCTTCTAAAAAAGAATTGTGCAACTTTCCTTTTGTTTCTTTTACATGGAATATTTTGAGGAGAACTGGCATTAATATTCTCTGAAAGTCTTGTAGAATTTTAAGTTAAACCAGCTACTCTGATATTTTTTGGAGGAGGGATTCAGAGACTTAATTACTGCTTCTATTTCACTGGGAGATATGTTTTGTAAATTGCTTATCTGATTTGAATGATCCTTGGTAGGTGGTATATATTAAGAAAATTATTCATTTCTTTTAGATTTTGCCATTTGTTAGAGTAGGGATTTTTTTTAATTTTTACTTTTTTATAATTTCATTTAATAGTACATTTCAGCTACAGATTCCCCTGTCCTCCCTCCTCCCGCCCCTCCCGCCCTCCCCCCAGCCCACTGCTGGAATATATTCTAAGAGAATCAAGAGAATGAAAATAGCTATGATTCATTGATTTCAGTAGTAGAATCTATAATGTTATTTGATAAATGAACAATTTTGTTTCAGCCATATGACTTATAATTATTTCATAGGCCTAATTTCTTATAATTCTCTAACACTCTACTTAATCATCAAATTATGTAAGATAAAGCATTTACTGAGCTTAAATTTGCATTATAGTTTAGAACAGATAAATACAGTATAAAATAAAGCCTTTCTATCACAAAAATACTGTATTTCTTTATGCTAGCAAACTAAAAGTGTTGTAACTTATGCAATGGACAGTATTTATTGATATTCATCAGTGAAATTATATCTGTATTAAGACACATGAAAATAATAACACAGACTTTATTAACATACTGAGGTTCCAATAAGGGCCTACCAACTTCACTTTTATAAATATCAGAACATTTATATAAGTAAGCATACTTATTTTTAAAAGCATGTGTAAAGCACACATATATCTAGCTCTTTACAGAAAACCAACTAACTGTGTTTCAAAATCAAAGGTATGTAGGATTTTACAAGTTTAAGTCCTCAAGAATGTGTTACTGCCAACAACTCTGATTAAAATGTCAAGTGTTAAATGGGTGTAATCAGTCTTGATTTTTTTTCCTTTCTTATACTTGATTTGTATTTGGCTGAAGGCAATCATTGTGTATGTGTATGCATTTGTCTCCACCACTTGTTATTTTTCTAGCAGAAAAAAAATGAGCTTTCAATTCCCAAATTCTACCCAAATGTCACCACATGAACAAAGGAATTTTCAAATAAGAAAGTTAAGCATTTTTTCCTGTTGCTGGTAGTTATTCTTGGAATAAATCTTCTAATCAGTCATGCTTTATAGGTCTTCTGGAGAGTATTTATTTTTAAATGCAAAATGCTAGGAACCATTCCATGTCCCTATTCCTGATTCAGTTGATCTGAAGCAAGGCCTATGTGAAGTCATTTCTAAGAAGATATTCAGTTGATTCTATGCATGTTGTATTTGACTAAAGATTCCTAGTATGATTTTATAATTATGGCCTAGGACAAGGAAAACTATAAAGTTGACTGTCTGTACAACAGATATGCAGCCCCTTTATTTGTTATATTGGATACTGTGACAAGCACAACAAGGTTTTCACACACTTGATTTCCAGTAAATGAAATAAGTTAAGTTCCATTAGTAACCATGGCTTATATTCTTTGAGTATCCTGTTAAATATTTTATTGTATTTCTTATTAAACATATGATTATGAAAGAAAAAATGTTTTGTGTATGTCAGAACAATAGGACCACTCACTACTTGATAATATTGTTTTATATAAACTACACACCTTGAGTTGTGATTATTTCAATAGTTTCAAAATAATTCAACAAGTACAAACTGAAGTGTGTATGCTTTCATAAATCAGGAAAGAGGCTGTATATTTAAAACGATGCTGAGCTGAATAAACATAACTCTAGTATACATATAGCTGAGTAAACTGGAAAATAAATTTTAATCTTGTTTATTTTTCATGTTATGGGCCTCTGTGAACATACTGTTCTAATTAAAGTGCCAATGATATGTGGAGAATTTATGAAAAATGTAAATGTATGTCGCTGCTCATGAGTACATATGTTACATATTAAAGTATTCAATATGACAAATGTATGTACATACACATAAATAATTTATATGCTACCAAAATAAATACTGATTAGTGTCTTATGCAATGTCCTTGGTAATAGTGAGGTAGGCAAAATAATTTACTCCATATGTAACAGTCATGTAAAAGTATATTTTTAGTATATAGCACTTATATTTTTCTTAGTGTGATTTAAAACATTTCATCTATAAAAGATTATTACTATTTAGAAGCATTTTTCAGTTAAATAGGTCCAACTCAGCAAATATTTAGTAAATGTCAATATTTCCTATATTGTAAAAGTTATAGTAGATATATGAAGCAAGGATATCCCTCAGAGAATGTTTAATAATACCTATTGAACTACTGAAATGTATATGCCTAAAATTGATAGTTGAAGCCATGAGATTAGATTAAATAAATTAAAGGGAAAATGTGGATGCTATTTGTCATGAAAAGGCAACTGAAGATAAATTAATGAGTGAGAAGGATAAAAAGAAAACACAAGGACCCACCACCCAGCTCAATTACAGTACATGTATTCTATTAAGTTCTTTCTAAGTTAGATTCAGAACAGTATATTTTGTTACTGGTTACATTATTTATTGAAGATTTTATATATGCCAGGTCCTGTGGTAAATATTTCACATGTACTAATGAAGTCACTTTTTTTATGACAAATGTATTAGGTAGGCCCTACTTTGGCTGTAGGGAAACATATTCACAGTTAGTGAATGCCAGTTAGCATTTTCATGTGAATCCAAACAATCTTGTACAAAGGCTTATGGACCTCACAGACTTCTGACATGCTAATTTTTGTATTCTTCAATTGCTAAAATTATGACTTATATATAGTGTGTACTTAATGTATGTACACTTATTATGAAGCAAAAATGAGCAATAGAGGTTTCAGAAACTGAAGACAGAAATTGGAAATCACTAAGGAAGAAACAAATATATATGAAAAATAGAAATATTCAAAAAGTGCAAATGAATATATTTTCTTTGTCTTATATTAGAGGTAATTCTGAAAACTTAAAAATATACTGTTGAGTTGAAAATATCATAAGCCAAAATGCAATTGATACCCATTATTTATAGAAAGTCATATAGCTCAGAAATACAAATGACTATTTAATTAGTTGTCTCCCCTTTTCCAGTCAGATGGATGCTGGAAAATGAAGCTCTATGCTGTTGCACAGCATCACCACAGAATACTGTCCTTATACTTTGGTAGCTTAGAAAAAGTTCAAAAGCTTACAGGTAGCAAATTAAACCACAGTGAGATGAAGATCATCTATACAAATCTGAAGCTATGTACATCTTAGTAAAAATCACTTAAGAAAACACAAAATAAGATACAAATGCTATTTTTCTACCTCAAGTAAATCATGTGAAAAATACTTGAATAGCTCAAAGCAGTAATCAGTCATCATGATCAGTTTTTGCTTGAGTTTCCTTCTGGAATAGAGAACTAAACAAAAATGTAAGATTGGAAAGTTTGTGGGACATATGACATAGCTCTATAAAGCAATGCATTGGTTAATGTTTTACTTTTGCCCAGTTCTTGGAAGTTATTATTATACATATTTTCTATTACTACCAACAATGACATTCATTCACCACCCTTTTATCTTAAACGCATTTGTTCCAAATCTACTACTAAGAGATACTGTGTAGAGTTGGACTATATCATATAAATATCAACCTTAAAATTAGAAAATCATTTAACTTGCATACCTTCTCCCAATCTATATTAGAAAAATGATATAAAACTTTAGATTTTCCAGTTTGCTTTTATTCTACTGCAATTTTTTCAAACAAGTTTATCATTCTTTTTTATAAAGCTTTAAAAATGGAAGTATGGTTCATTTTTCCTTTCCAGTCCTTAGAGTACACACACACACACACACACACACACACACACACACACACAAACACGCATGAACACATGCACTCATGTGTGCACGCATGCACGCACTCATGCATGAATACACTCATTCATTTAGAATAATCTGTACAAATACTAAGTTGTTGATATCATCTATCCTATTAATTTTATATATATTCACCTATCTGATCCCTCAATTGTGTGTTCATTTATAATACAGATAGTTACTTTATGTTATTTATTAATTCATTTATTTATTAAGTTGTATTTATTGAGTGTTTACCAATATTCAAGTATCTGTAGCAAAGCAATGAATAAACTGGTGAGTCAAGCACCTTCATGGGTCTTAGATTTGTCTCATAGAAAAACAGATGATAAGTATATAACATGTCAACTTGTGGAAATTGCTAAAAACAGTGTTGGTTTAAATGAGAAAGTCCAAATAGATATGTGGAAATGAAAAGACTGAACAAGAAAGCTTATTGGGAATACTGATAAAATACATAATTTGTAAAGTAGTAAACATGCTTGGTATATTTTAAGAAGATAAAATAAGTAAAAAAAAGTAATAGATATGAGAACCAGAACACACAATAAATTTGAAAAAAAATAGAATTATAGATATCTGTAATCCCTATCCTATAGAATGTCTAGTTTCTACTAAGAGACAAAAGTACAAGTGGAAAATTTAGAGTGGAGAATTCAAGGATGCATTTAAGAATTGCCAAATTTGAGATTCCTATTTATCACCATAGTTAGAAATTCTATGTAGAACTGAAAAACAAAGTGAATATTTAAAAATAAATCTATAAGTTGCCATTTGGCTCCCGGCTTACCGGTATCTTAACATCTTCTCATGGCATGGCTGTCAGTGTCTCTCTGATTAATAGAAATGGGTTAATTTAAAATATAATAAGAGTTAGCAAAAAGCCTGCCATGACCATACAGTTTATAAGTAAAAAAAAAAAAAAAATCTATATTACAGGGGTAGGAAGACACAAAAAAGCAATGTGTAGCTTTCTACCATAGATGAAATGACACAGAAGTAAAACATATTGGTGCTGGAGAGATGGCTCAGTGGTTGAGAGCTCATATAACTCCCTTGGGTGAGCAAAGCTCAAATCCCAACATATAGACCAGGAAGTTCACAACCACACATAACTCTGGGAATCAAATACCCTGTTCTTCCCTCTGGAGGTACTCATACACATGTGGCACATACACATTTTCATCATTTGAGCACATGAACATATGTACACACACACACACACACACACACACACACACACACAAATAATAAAGAATAAATTTATTTAAAAAAAAGTAAAAGTAGACAAAGAGAAAAGATGAATTTATCAACTCTAGGGTACCCCAATATTTGTAAGTTTTAATAGATGTACAGTCTGGTTAAAAAGCTAAAATCCACTAAGCAATACATTTGGAATCATCAAATTATCCTTAGCAAAAATATAGATATCAATAAAGCTATAGAATGTTTTCTAATTCTGATATTTTAGGATGTCCTGAATTGTTTTCTTTAGAGAAAAGCAACTTTGGCAACCCAGCTTTCCAAACCTAGCCATCATGAGGTTTACTGGGCCTGCTTACCCTTCTGACAGGCCTGATTAGAAAAGTGTAATTATTTCTTCTGGAATGTTTTCTTCATTTTTTGGTGTGTTTAATATAATCACATCATTTCCCCCTTCTCTTTCTTCCCTCCATATCTTCCCATGTACCTTGATCTTTCTTTTCCTCTATTTTTCAGACCCTGGTCAGGACATAAGTGTGTCTTTAAATTCCCTAATCAATGCTTCAGGCTTCCTTACTTTTTCTAAAGCTGCCCTCCCTTTTGTGTATGGGCCTGCCTCCAGATAGCTGACCTCCATGCTGCTTTATCTGAGACAGCATGACTTTTGTTCCTTCTGCTCTCCATTCTCCTGTCCCTCCCAGGCAGCTGCAAGATTTACACCTTGCCAGCCCTAGGATTTTCCTTTTGAAACTCTGGTAAATTGTTCTCAAGTTTCAAAGAAAAATAAAGGAAAGCTGCTTTGGTACAGATTTTAACAGTTTCCTAAGATACAGTATGGTGAATTATAACTATAAAAAAGTACCAGTTGATTATCTGATCCTGAAAGGGTGATATATCATAGAAATATTTTATCTGGTTTTATACAACATGTAGAATAAGGATTTATCTAGATTTGCTTAGAATTACCAATGATAACAGTGTCCAGGATAAAAAGGAAATAAGATGACAATTTGAATCTCAGTTGAAAGGATAAATAAAATGATCAGTGTAGACAGCATAGAAATCAACAGCTTCATAGAAATAGAAGCCTGAAAAGCTTGTTTTGAGTGGAGTCAATGAGACTATTCAAGAATATAAGTGGCACATATAGAAAATTCATTCTATAAGTTTTGACATAAGGGGAGCTGAGAAATATTATTAAAACTAATTGAATGGGATATAGGGTGCACAGACATATATTCAGGCCAAACATGCATACACATAAAATAAAATAAATTGAAACAAAACCAATAAAAAATCTATTCAGACTTTATAAGTAAAAGTGGCTGAAGGTTTTAATAATGTAGATTCAATGCTGGGACAAATAGCAGAATTTGAAGCTAGCCTAGGTTATCTAGTAACACTTTGTATTAACTAACCAAGCAAACAACCAAACCAACAAAAATGCTTAAAATAAGAAATCCACAACTGTTCAAAATGCAGAGAATGAGTGGAGTGGAACATTCAACTTAAAAGAGATACATCTACAACACAACTTCTATGTCTACAGTGCAGGGAACACTGTAGAAGAAGAGGCACATAGATTGCATGAGCCAGAGGTCCAGGATGCTTCTTGATAGTGTGTCCTACACAAGAAAGGCAAGTGATGTCAACCATGGAATCACAATAATACATTTGATTAAGCATGATAAGGACAAGGACACCAGCTGACTTGTCAACTAGGATAGGGGAAATTTTACAAGGCCCAACTTCTAGATAAAGAACTATACATAATCAGTAGCTTCTCTAAGAGGAAGAATTAGTTTCTTTAGGGACAAGTCTTCTATTAGGTTATCCAGTTCACAATTGGTCAAACCTAAAAGAACATGTGAGCAATACTGAATGGACTCAGTAGGTTGTGTATAGTATATTTATGTGTATTTAACACTTATATGATCATGACCTTTTATTCTGTAATTGAGAGGGAGTGTGGAGAATGGGGAAAGTATAAGAGTGAGAGGTGAAAATTAAATAAATATAGGACTTGTACATGAAATTTTTTAAAAAGTTTTTTTGTATGGAATTTTTTAAAAATGTAAAACGGTCCCAAATAAAAAACAACAACATCAAAACAAAAACAAAAATTATTGTATTGTAAAGCAACTCAGAGATGATAAAATAGGAAAAATATTTAGAAGAGAATACACATAGGGGTGATAGAATGAAAATGTATACCTTGTGCCTGGTACTGTGTTTTTATTGGGAGGTTATACCTTTGATTATGGGAAGGCAAATGCTCAGAACTATTTTTAGTCAAATTTACTATTGTTTGCACCAACATACAAAGATTATAAAGCTCTTCTGAGTCAAAAAAGTAAAGACAGTACAGAATCTCATGAGAAAGACCAGTCCAGTTTTCCTTTTTGAAATTTAGCTGATCCCTCCTAGAATAATATAGATTGTTGCAATGAAGTTTTAAAAATTGCATTGTTCGTATAGTTTCCTTTATTATAATCAACAAAATCAGAACCATCAAAAATATGAAACGGGAAGACTATATAGCTAAAAATTAAAAATTAAAAAACATTAAAAATAAAAATATGTATGTATGTATAAATACAGAGAGTAATTATTTAACAGCATATGGAGGCAGTTTAAGTATTAAAAAGGAAAAATAAGTCATCAAAAGAACAAAATCCAGACAACTGTAATGAGTTGAGAAGTAGCAACTGTTGTTTTTTTTCTTTAGCTTTTTCCTAAAATTTAGTCAAAACCATTAGTAGAAGTATATTGCACAGAATGAGTGTAGTCATATATTACTCTTCATTAACAACTACCCTTAATTACTTAAACATTTTGGGTGCACTACAGTAACAGGTCTTTAGTACTTGCTGTGCATCTTTGTGACATAAATGGTGTGAAGATATAGACATTTGATTGGGAAGGTACCTAACATGAACCCTCTGGTAGTGGACTAAATGACATCTAAGTGAATCTACCAGTGAGAGACCTAAAAAAGAAAGCCACAGAACAATGTTGAACCTGGAGGTAAAGCAGTGTTTGAAATGCCTTGGGAAGAATGTGTCATGGGATTTGAGTAACTCATTATTTGTGAAAATTCACAGTCTACATTGCTAGAAAGCATATGTGTATAAAATATGCATAAATGATTGTTTTCCTTTGACTATATTTAATCACCTCACCAATTTTGAATTGGTAGCAAAATCATTGCCAGGACTAATTATTGTCATGCTAAAGAACAAGGACCCAGACTACACTACATTCTGTTTTCCTAATCGAGCAACACTGTTTTCCACATGACCCAATGCAATCAGTAAGCTGACTGACTTGTATCTAATTATAGTGATGCACACTTTTTCTCAGTACAAATGCTGAACCTTGGGCAAAATATTGTATGTGCTGTCTAAGGGAAGGTTTATTGTAGAGTCAATAACTGCATTTTCAAGTTATTATTATCAACCTTGAGTGAATAGCTCTTATATATATTTTTGTGCTATTTTCATTTCTTGGTTATGTTCAAAGAAACAATTTATGTAGGTATGTAATTTAATATGTCCCCTAAGGTATTCTGCTGATTTACAGATAAAGAGCATGTGGTGTTATTGTGTTCCCCAAAATATTGTGCACCCTAATAAACTTATCTGGCATCAGAGAACAGAACAGCCACTAGATATAGAGGCCAGAAAATGGTGGCACACATGCCTTTAATCCTAGCATTCCAGAGGCAGAGATCCATCTGGATCTCTGTGAGTTCAAAGCCACACTGGAAACAGCCAGGCGTGGTAATAAGAGCCTTTAATCTCAGGAAGTGAGGGCAGGAAGCAGAAAGGTATATAAGATGTGAGAACCAGGTACTAGAGCTGTTTAAGCTTTTAGACTTTTGAGCAACAGTTCAGCTGAGATTCATTCTGGATGAGGACTCAGAGGCTTCCAGTCTGAGGAAACAGGATCAGCTCAGGAATTGACAAGGTGAGGTGGCTGTGGGTTGTTCTGCTTCTCTGATCTTCCAGCTTTAACCCAATACCTGGCTCCAGGTTTGTTTTTATTAATAAGACCTTTTAAGATTCATGCTACAAGATCAAGTTTGAGAAATGTAGAGAAACTTCTTGAGAGGAACAGTGGTCTGGAAAACTTAGATCTGAGGAGTGAAGCCTAAGCCGCAGGTCCAGGTGATGTACCCCTCCCTGTCACTGTACGTTCATAGAGTTTTGATACATTTGATATCTACCAGTAGTCCTGCATAATGGAAATTTTCTGTGATCAAATTAGTATCAAAATGGGCAATTCAGTAATCTCAAATTCTGAGTAGGACAAGAAATTTTAAAACCAGTATTCCCTACTTGCTGTTAATAAGTATATATATTTAGGTCAGAAATTATTTTTTTTCAAATATTTATAACACAATGGTGATTGCTGAGACATTGGTATTATTTGAAAAATCTCATGAGTAAAAGAAACACTGAAAAGGGTTTGGTTTGGTTGGGTATTGTCTATAAATTTATCTTGCCTTGTCATCATCCTGAAGCCATTCCTAAAAATAAACCTCAATGCTGTGCTCACAACCAAGATGTAAACAGTTTAGCCCCCATTCCTGGTGAGGTTAGAAAATTATCCGCTCTTCCCTGAACTGCCTTTCAGCCTGAATCCTATCGTAAAACCGTATTACCAAAAAGCTTCTAGGAATAGAAACAAAAATAACAACTCTCCTTTACTTTCTCTTTCCCATTTAATAACTTCACTTCCTCCATCACATGAACTTCCTTCTGGAAACTGTAAAAAATCACACCAATAAATAGATCTGTGCCAACCTGAAGAACAGTGTCATGTTTTTTCTTGCACCTGGGCTGTTAAAGATAAGAGACATACAACAGATTTTTGACATATTACATTTTAAAAGTTCTCTGTTTTCTCCTCCTATTCTACAAATTTTAGTAAAGGGAATTTCTACTTGAAAAGTAATTTGCAATTGCTGCAATGAGGATCTAATTGCTACCCCTGGCTTGTTTATAAATAAGAAAATAAAGTTCAACTCTAAAAATGCCTTTGCTATGCAAATATATGACACTTCTTATCAATTTTAGTGGTTACTGAAATGTTACACAATCTAATTAATGTATTATACATCTTTTGTATGTCTGTAGGCTATAGCACTTTTCAGTGTTCTATTTTATTTTCCCAAAATATATCACAAAATATGTAGTACTGGTATTTAAACTGTGACTATCAGTGAAGATTGTTGTTCATATTTACAACAAATGTAATGTAGCTTTACTGACAAATTGACACCATTTATTTTCATTCATTGCTCCATCTAGAAACCTTGTGAGGAAAATTACATTGCCCATTATAGCTCTACTTAGCATTTTCACAGAGAAAGGAGAATTACCACTAATTAGAGTTTCAGAGTAGAAATGAATAATGTCCTCAATAATATGTAATATTACAAATTGAAGAATAACTAAAAAGAGTTTTTTACAAAAATGTGAATACTTATGAGTATCATAGTTGGCTGAAATTTTATAATCAATTAATAAAGGATTAGTTTTGAATCTTTTTTTTTTTTTTTTGGTTTTTCGAGACAGGGTTTCCCTGTGTAGCTTTGTGCCTTTCCTGGAACTCACTTGGTAGCCCAGGCTGGCCTCGAACTCACAGAGATCCGCCTGCCTCTGCCTCCCGAGTGCTGGGATTAAAGGCGTGCGCCACCACCGTCCGGCAGTTTTGAATCTTTATATTAAAAAATTCCCAGTTAAAGTGTGCTCATGATCTGAAGTCAAGATTCTTAATTCATCATGGTGATGCAGGCCTGTAATTCAAGCACTTAGGTGGCTGCTCATGTATGGAGATAAATAAAGTCAAGGTCAGTCATGTTACATATTGAGAACTGGTTTCAAAAATAAGAAAAGAAAAAATTACAAAAAGAAAGGAAAAACTCAAAACTATTAAATTGTATTTTATTTCAAAGTCAAAGCTAATTGTATTTAGTCAGTTTTGAAATCCAACATATTTTTCATATTTGACACGTGTTTATAACTTTGTATGTGTTTTCTCTGTGTTAGGCATGTTCCACTATATAATTGATATGATGAAAAACTTCTCTTATGGATGTTTGTTTTTTTTTAGGTTGTTGGTTACAAATTATTATTGGTCATAGTCAATCTCTTTCTAAAAGAAGAAAGGGATATATGATATAGAAATATAGGTTAAATATTTTACATTGCTATAGATTTTAGTTTATTGATACAAATTTAAAGTTAATTTTGTTATACTGTATATATATATATACATATATATATATATATATATATTTCTACTCCCATTTAAGGTATTATGTTTATGTAACTCATTTACATTGTAATGGATAATTAAGAAATACAGTGCCGGGCGGTGGTGGCGCACGCCTTTAATCCCAGCACTTGGGAGGCAGAGGCAGGCGGATCTCTGTGAGTTCGAGGCCAGCCTGGGCTACCAAGTGAGTCCCAGGAAAGGCGCAAAACTACACAGAGAAACCCTGTCTCGAAAAATCAAAAAAAAAAAAAGAAATACAGATTAATAGTTAATCATCTATAATAGTCAAACTTGTAGTCATGTTAGTTAAGTTTTCTAGATATACATTGATATAATTCAATTAGGTAGGTAATCTTCAAACACTTCAATGACCTACAGACTATGGCATTTAAAATGTTTTAAACACTTAGACTTTCTAGACAATGAGACATGTCTGCTTCTGGCAGCACTGATTTACTTCAGAGAGAAAGATGGGCACTGAAGACACTGCATATGGAATTTATCTTCTTCTTGACAAAAATAGCCATTTGGGCAAGAAACTGTTCTTGCCTGGACTGCTTGACAAAAAACTGTATCTACTGGACATGCAGGACCCATAGAAAGATGATCACTGAACTATGCAAGGTGAGATGGTCCTTCAGGTTCCTGCTTCACAGAGAAGACTGCCAGATATTCTACAGGACACAGAGAGAAGCAACTGAGACACTCTAGGCTTGTAGGCTGAAGAATGTATTCCCCAACATTGCAGAATAACTTTGGATAACTGTCCAGGTATCCAGCTGTCTCTGTCATTCTAGATTTTTGGAAGTTGCTTACAATGCAATTCCTGTTTACTTAGGTAATATTACATCCTTATTAGGTCTTTGATGTAGTTGAAGACTAGATAGTTTTAATTATGTTTTTCTTTGGTTATGGTAAAAGATAAATTAGATATGAAACCTTAGACTCACAAATATAGGATAGATCGAATATTTTCTTTAATTTTACAAAATACAAATAGGCCAGATATTGTAACTGTAATTCTTGCTTGATAACTTTTTGTTATATGTAATTTTAATAGGTAAAATTTAAAAACATTCCTTTTGTTTAGACAGAAAAGGGGAAGTAATAGGAGAATGTCTTCCTGTACGCTGCGAGTATGTGTTGCTCTGATTGGTTGATAAATAAAGCCATTTGGCCTATGGCAAGGTAGCTAAGAGGCAGGCAGGAAATACAAACAGAATTCTGGAAAGAGGAGTCAGGAGACACCGACCTGCCATTCAGGGAGCAGCATGGAATGGCACACAGGTAAAGCCACGAAACATGTGGCAACATATAGATTAACAGAAATGGGCTGAGTTTAAATGTAAGAACTAGTCAGGTGTAGACCTGAGCTAATGGCTGAGCATTTTTAATTAATATAAGCCTTTGTGTGTTTCCTTGGATTAGAGTGGCTGTGGACCAGGTGGACACAGAAAAACTTCAGCTACACACATGGACAGATTTCCATTTGTGACATGCTTGTTCTTTAATAATGAGCAACAAAAAGATCAGTCTGAACCCATAATTTAAGAATATACTTCATTTTCCATCCTCTAAAAATGTATGCAGACTGTAGATTCAAATATAACTCCACATAAGTTATGGCATTTGGATTACAATTTATATTTTATAATCATGTCAGGTATAATTATTTCTTTGTCTTTTATAGTTTTACTGATATATATTTTATATACCATCATAATTCACAGGTTTAAAATGTACAGTTTAGTGGTCTTTGGTATTTTCACTACTTGTACAGTAATTAGAATTTAATTTCAGAACATTTTTATAATCCCATATTTATTATCACAATACCATGCCCATTTCCTCCACTAATCTTAACTTCAGCCAGGCATCCACTAATAAATTTTGGTTAACAGGAATTTGTCTAATCTGGACAAAATTATGTAAATAGAATCATAAAATATGTGGTTTTCTGTTAACTGAATTTCTTCACACAATCTCATTTTCATAGTTTTCCATGTTGTAACATTTATATATTTTTATTGTGAAATAGTATTAAATTCTCTCAATAGTAGTATATTTTTGCTTTCCATGATTTAGCTAACATACATACATTTTCTTCCCATTGTTTAGAATTTATGAATAGTAGGTTATCAACATTGATTTACAATGTCCTTTCTTTTATATGTTCCTACTTTTGAAAATTTTATACAATGTATTTTCACCATATCTTTTCCTCCTCCAACTCCTCCCAAATTCCCCTCCCCATCAAATACATTTTTCCTCTTTAAAAAAAAAAACAAAACCTGAAACACACACATGCACATGCACACACACATGCACACACACATTCACATATACACACAAACAAGGAAAGCAATGTGTGTTGGCTAACTATTTCTGAATATGAGGCTTGCTCTCCAATGTAGTTGATATATCCAGTGTCACTCCATTAAAAAAACCTATTTATCCTCCTAGCAGATATCACTTTATCAATTGTGAATAGCTTTCTGGATAGAGATGGGAATTTTTGTCTGCTTCTCATCCTCTCTTCTAGGATTTTCTGTGGTTTGAACTTGTGCAAATCTAGTGCATACTGTCTCATTCTTCTTGAGTTTATATGTGTATCCACTCTGTTGTATCTGGCATACTATGTTTACATGAAGTCAGCCACCACTTTTGACTCTTACAATCTTTCCTCACTGTCGTCCACATTCATTACTGAGTTTTAGGGAAGGTTTGTGATAATGACATTCAATTTAGAGATTATCACTCTGAAGTTTCTTATACTCAGAACATGGCACAGTAATGAGTCTTGGTTTAATTGCTATCTTCTTTAAGACGCTTGTCTGATGACCACTGAGCATGTTATTGATCTATAGTTATACCAATGTGTAAATAGGGGTAATTTTATTGCTATATTCATTTAGTAGGGTTAGCAGTGTAGCTGAAGTTTTCCTGTGTCTTGCCTGACCCACAGTCAGGACAAATCTCTCACTCGCCAGTCCTGCATTGGCTCAGATGCTCAGACCCAAGTAAACACACAGAGGCTTATATTAATCAAAACTGCTCAGCCATTAGCTCAGTTTTCCTTTTAACTAGCTCTTACACTTAAATTTAGCCTGTTTTTGTTAACCTATATTAACCTATATGTCACCATGTGTTCCTTGGCTTTACCTGTGTGTCATTACATGCTGCTCCCTGGAGGGCTGGCTACTGTCTCTTCACTCAACCTTCCTCTTCCCAGAATTCTCCTTATCTGCTTATCCTGCCTATACTTCCTGCTTGGCTACTGGCCAATCAGCATTGTATTAAACCAGTGTACAAAAGCATTATCCCACAGTATTTCCCCTTTTCTATTTAATTAAAAAGGAAGGTTTTAACTTTAATATATTAAAATTATATATAACACACAGTTATCAAGCAAGAATTACAGTTACAATATCTAGTCTATTTGTATTTGGCAAAAATAAAGAAGACATTCTCTGTATCCTATATTTGTGCATCTAAAGTTTTATATCTAATTTATATTTTATCATAACTGAGGATAATTATAATTATCTATTCTTCACCTACATCAAAGACTTCAGAAGAATGTAATATTACCTAAGTAACAGGAAGAGCATTGTAAGCAACTTCCAAAAATCTAGAATGACAGAGACAGCTGGCTACCTGGACAGTCACCCAAAAATCTTCTGCAAGTTGGGGCACCCATCTTCAGAAAACAGGCCTAGAGTATCTCAGTCACTTCTTTCTGTGTTCTGAAATCTCCAAACTATGGACATCATCATGCCACATGTCACTTTTCCAAATTCAAGCTGTTCAAAAACCTGCTTTTGGATTATAATGCTCTTCCTGTTTACTTAGGTAATTTTTTCCATCATACAGTTTTGGCTTCTTTGTCTAAACCAGGTGTTCATAGGTGTGCATATTAATGTCAGGGTCTTCAGTTCAATTTCATTAGTCCACATGTCAGTTTTTGTGCCAGGACCAACCTGTTTTATTACTGTAGCTCTATAGTAGAGCTTGAAGTCAGGGATCGCAATGCCTCCAGAAGTTGCTTTATTGTACAGGATTCTTTTGGCTATCCTGGTTTTTTGTTTTTCCATATGAAGTTGAATATTGTTCTTTCCAAGTCTGTGAAGAATTGTGTTGGGATATTGATGGGGATTGCATTAGATCTGTAGATTACTTTTGGTAAGATTGCCATTTTTACTATGTTAATCCTACCTATCCATGAAAATGGGAGATCTTTCCATTTTCTGATATTTTCTTCAATTTCTTTCCTCAGAGACTTAAAGTTCTTGTCATACAGTTCTTTCACTTGCTTAGTTAGATTTACCTACAGGTATTTTGTATTATTTGTGGGTATTTTAAAGGGTGATGTTTCTATAGTTTCTATATCAGCCCATTTATCATTTGTATATAGGAGGGCTATTTATTTATTTAATTAATCTTGTATCCTGCCAAATTACTGAAAGAGTATATCATCTGTAGGTATTCTTCCTTTCCAATTTCTATCCCCCTGATCTCCTTTTGCTGTCTTACTGCTCAAACTAGAACTTCAAGTACTATATTGAATAAATATGGGAAGAGTAAACAGCCTTGTCTTGTTCCTGATTTAAGTGGAATTGCTTTGAGTTTCTCTCCATTTAATTTGATGTTGGCTGTCGGCATGCTGTAAATTGCCTTTATTATGTTTAGGTATGTTCCTTGTACTCCTGATCTCTCTAGGACCTTTATCATGAAGAGATGTGGGATTTTGTCAAAGGCTTTTTCAGTTATCTAATGGGATAATAAATAATTCTCTTTGTTTGTTGCACCTTTGTGTGGTTTGGATATCAGGGTAACTATAGCCTCATAAAAAGTTTGGTAATGTTCCTTCTATTTCTACTGTGTGCGACAATTTGAAGAGTATTGGTATTAGCTCTTCTTTGAAATTCTGGTAGAATTCTGTGCTGAAACCATCTGGTCCTAGGCTTTTTTGGTTAGGAGACTTTTAATGACAGTTTCCATTTCCTTAAGAGTTATTGGTCCATTTAAATACTTTATCTGGTCTTGACTAAACCTTTGTATGTAGTACCTATCCATAAAATTGTCCATTTCTTTTAGATTTTCCAATTTTGTGGAGTATAGATTTTTGAAGTATGATCTGATGATTCTCTGGATTTCCTCATTGTTCTTTTGTCTCCATTTTCATTTCTTATTTTGTTAATTTGGATGCTCTCTTTTTGGTTAATTTGGATAAAGGCTTGTCTATCTTGCTCATTTTCTCAAAGAACCAACTCTGTGTTTCATTGATTGTTTGTGTTATTCTATTTGTTTCTATTTCTTTGATTTCAGCCTTCAATTTGATTATTTCCTGTCATCTATTCCTCTGGGTGAGTTTGCTTCTTTTCTTCTAGAGCTTCCAGATGTTCTGTTAAGTCATTAGTGTGAGATTTCTCCATCTTTTTATGTGGGCTATGAATTTTCATCTTAGCACTTCTTTCATAGTGTCCCATAAGTTTGGGTATTTTGTACATTCCTTTTCATTGAATTCTATAAAATCTTCAATTTCTTTATTTCTTCCTTGACCTACTGGTGATTCATTTTGGCATTATTCAGTTTCCATGAGATTGTAGGCTTTCTGTAATTTTTGTTTTTGTTGAAATCTAACTTTAATCCATGGTGGTCCAATAAAATAAAGGATGTTATTCCAATTTTTTGTAGCTGTTGAGATTTGCTTTGTGACTGAGCATGTGGTCTATTTTAGAGAAGGTTCCATTGGTGCTGAGAAAAAGGTATATTCTTTTGTGTTAGAGTGGAATGTTCTATAGAAATCTATAAAGTCCATTTGAGTCATAATATCTGTTAGTTCCCTTACTTCTCTGTTAAGTTTCTTTCTGGCATACCTGTCCATTGGTGAGAGTGGGTTGTTGAAGTCTCCCACTACTAGTGTTTGGGGTTTTATTCGCAATGAAAACTTTAGTAATTTTTTTTTTTTTTTTTTTTTTTTTTTACAAATGTGGGTGCCCTTGTATTTGGGGCATAAATGCTCAGAATTGAGACTTCATCTTGGTGCATTTTCCCTTTGATAAATATGTAATGTCCTTCCTGATATATTTTGATTGATTTTAGTTTGAAATCTATTTTGTTGGATGTTAGGATAGCTACACCAGCTTGCTTCTTGAGTCCATTTGACTGGAAAATCTTTTCCCAGCCTTTTTCTCTGAGGTAGTCTCTGTCTTTGAAGTTGATGTATGTTTATTTTATGCAGCAGAAGAATGGATCCTCTTTTCATATCCATTCTGTTAGCCTGTGCCTCTTTATAGGTGAATTGAGACCATTGATATTAATGGATATTAATGACCAGTGAGTATTAATTCCTGTTATTTAGTGTTTGTGTGCTTCTTTGGTATTTGTTGGTGTGACATTATTTATTGCCTATGTTTTCATGGATTTATATACCTTCCTTAGGTTGGATTTTTTCCTTCTAGTGCTTTCTCTAAGGGTGTATTTGTGGATAGGTATTGTTTAAATCTGGTTTTATCATGGTATATTTTATTTACTCTGTATATGGCTGCTGGGGATGTCTTTCTGTATGCTGTGAATGTGTTGCTCTGATTGATTGATAAATAAAACACTGGTTGCCCAGTAGCCAGGCAGGAAGTATAGTATAGGCAGGATAAGGAGAGAGGAGAATGCTGGGAAGTGGAAGGCTGAGTCAAGAGATGCTGCCAGCCGCCATTGCCATGAGAAGTAAGATGTAACATACAGGTACGCTACAAGGCACATGGCAACTTATAGAAGAATAAAAATAGGTTAAGATATAAAATCTATATAACAAAAAGCCTGCCATAGCCATATAGTTTATAAGTAATATAAGTCTCTGTGTGTTTACTTGGTTCTGAGTGGCTGTGGGCCATGGCAGGACTGGAGAAATCACCTGTTATATATGGCAATTGAGAGTTTTGCTGGGCATCATAGTCTAGGTTGGCATCCATGGTCTCTTAGTGTTGGCATCCATGGTCTCTTAGTGTCTGCATAACATATGTCCAGGATGTTCTGTCATTCAGGGTCTCCATTGAACATTTGGGTGTTATTTTGATGAGTCTGCCTTTATAAGTTACTTGGCCTTTTTCCTTTGCAGCTCTTAATATTTTTCTTTATTATGTATGTTTAGTGGTTATTGGTTTTTGTGGTGAGGGGAATTTTCTGGACCCAGTCTATTTGGTGTTCAATAAACTTATTGTATTTTCATAATCATTTAATTTTTTAGCTTGGGAAAGTTTTCTTCTATGATATTGTTGAATATATTTTCTTTGCTTTTGAGTTGGTATTCTTCTACTTCATCTAGTCCTATTATTTTTAGGTTTGGTCTTTTCATGGTGTCCTAGATTTCCTGGATGATTTGTGTTATGATTTTGTTGGCTTTAGTGTTTTCTTTTACTGGTGAATCTATTTCCTTTATTGTATCTTCAATGCCAGAGATTTTCTCTTCCATCTCTTGCATTCTGTTGCTTTTGCTTGCATCTGTAGTTCCTGTTTGTTTACTCAGATTTTCCATTTCCAGCACTCCAATCTTGAACTGTTTCTTTCACCTGTTTAATTGCTTTTTCTTGGCTTTCTTTATGGAATTTTTTGATTTCTTCCAATTTTATTTGTTTGTCTTTTCCTAGATTTCTTTAAGGAATTTTTTCATTTCCTCTTTAAAGGCCTCTACCATCTTCTTAACATCATTTTAAGGTAATTTCTTCTGCTTCTTCTGCTTTGAGATGTTCAAGTCTTGGTGATATAGAACCAATAGTTTCTGATGGTGCCATATTCATCTTTATGATGTTAACTGTATTTTTGCACTAGTATCCACCCATCTCTTTCTCTCCTGGTACAAGCAGTATCTATGTCTGAGGGAGCCACTCTTGTTTCAGTTGGTACACTTGGTCCAATAGGAGCTCTTGGTCCAATTAGTGTTGATGGTCTCTGTGTCTAAGGGAGCAGCTCTTAGTCCAATTGTCACTGGTTCGTTCTGTCTCTGGGAGCAGCTGCTGTCTTAAAGGTTGGGTGGGTTTGGGAAGGGTAGGGTTTGTAGGTTACAGGGTCTGGTGGGAGATGGTGGTAGTCTGACATTCCTACAGGATACATGCCTGCTGGTCTGAAGCTGGGACTTCAATGGGTGGTGCTGTGTGGGCATTGGGTTGTGCCCTTGGCCCCAAAGCCTAGACCCTGAGGTATTCAGCTACGAGAACAAACACTAACTTCTTAATCCAATTGGTGCTGGTGGGTCAATAGAAGGGCTTTTCAGATCAACTGCCACATATTCCATGACCATATTCATTGACTGAAACTGATGAAGCTATAAGAAAATCAATAATTTAGTTTTCAACTGGAATTGAAGTCAGGATATCATGCCAAACTAATACCCCAAGACACATTTAAGATATCCTTTACTGTAAGAACAATTTTATTAAAAAAGTAGATAATTGATCAACTAATTGCACAAATCTCAATGGATGGTGTCTGGAAGTATGGAAGAAAGAAAGTAACTTATTTCTTTCAAAGAGCACAGAAGTTATAGTCTTCAGAGTAAAGCACATTAACGGAAATCTTGATGATTAAAAAAATGATTATTAGGAAATAGATAAAGTTAGCTGGTCTATGATCTTACAAATTAGCATAGTAGGAAGCAAAAATTAACATAACCACTAAAAGCTAGGAAACAAAATTTCCATACCATAATACATTATCAACAAGCTAACTCTGGATCTGTAGTTCTCATTGCTAAATAAAACATGAATAACATGAATAACAAAAGCAACAGGAGACTGCCCAAAATCATTACTCCAGTACTAATATGCTCCAATTAAAGCAACTTAGATGATATATGATAATGGTTTCAAAATTGCAATAATAATTATGATCAAGGAATAAATGCCAGAATGAAAACCACACAAACACAGTTGACTGAAATAATTGAAATATTTCCAGATATGAAAATAGATTTAATAAAGAGAATTTCTGAAAAGATAAAATGAAATAAGTCTCAAAATGAAAAATTGAGGATTTTAAACAGACAATCCATAGGGAAGCCTCAACAATTGCTTGAATCAAGTGGTAGAGAGATTATATCAAATAACAAAATGAGATTATCCTCTATGTTCTTCATAACTAGCAACTTTCTGTACAGTCAAGAATAGTGACAGTACAAAGCAAATGCAGCATAAAGAAGGAAGAAAATATTTGTAAATTGTATGCAAGTTGGGTATTATTATATAAAGTAAAAAATAAACTCCTGTAAGTCATTACAAATAGTTAATTTAAAAATGACCAAAGTGGATATGGTGATACTTACCTTTTATCAATGTACACTGCTGAAAAAGCAGCATAATAATTAGTTCAAAATCATTTCAGACTACATAGATAGATACTGTCTCAAAAAAAAATCAAGGAAATATACAAAGAAGCAGTCTGCTAATGCAAATGTTCAGATGTTTCTGATTCAACCATTCTTTCTTTTCATGTAATGAAAATAATAAGATTCAATTTATTTTATGAACTCCTATAGCATTGTTCTGTATGTTGAGACAGGGCTAAGTAAATGGTATATAAAAGTCATTACAGAATATATCACATCATATAGAAAAGGCAATTAAAAGAGAAGTGAGGAAAATACTGTTAACTGCTTTATCTTTGCCACATATTTTATTTTTTAACTTTATAAAAACAAGTTTAAAGTGAAACATTATATGACTCACAAAATAGCAAACCATGAACCTAACACAGAATGGAATTGCATTCATTTGTAGTAATAAGTAATTAAATCAATAAAATCAACAGATAGGAATTTAGTTACATAGGAGGCTTGTTTTCTACTGATCCAGTCAGCCTTCTTCCCTTGATCTGATAGTGCCTTTGAAAGATAATTGATTTTATTATCTTTTGTAATAAAACATTCTTACCAACAGCAACATGGAGAGGAAAGAAGTTATTTGGATTACATGTCTTGATCATATTTCATCATCCATGGAAGCTAAAATAAGAACTCCAGATAGGCCAAGCACCTGGAGGTAGAAACTTAAGCAGACACCGTGGCAGACTGAGGCTTACTTGTTTGTTTTCCATGGCTTGCTCAGATTGCTTTCTTTATTATTAAACAAAACATTAATTTATTTATTTAGTTAATTTTATATGTATTCATGTGTTCCTGAGTATTTGTATGTGTACATGTTTGTGGAGGAGACTGTCAAGGTCAGAGGATGGATCGTGTACCCTGAAAGTGTAGTTACAGAGTTGTGAGCCACCATGTACATGCTGGGGACTGTGCCTGGTTCTTCTGGAGGACCAGAAAGTGCTATTAACTGATAACCACCTCTCCATCCCCATGTTTGACTTCTTATACAACCCAGGAATACCTGCTCAGGGGTATCTCTGCATTGCACATAGTGAACTGAGCCTTAGCACACTAATCACTAACTGAAAAAGTGAGCCAAAGCCTTTCCTACAGGCAAATCTTTTGGAAGCATTTTCTCATTTGTGGTTCCCTCTTTTCACATGAATCTAGCTTATGTCAAGTTGACGCAAATCTAACCAACACAAGAGGCTATGTTTTCCTTTTAATAGAAGTAGAAAATTAAGTTTACTAGAATGTAGTGCATGATGTCTGTCTCAATAGTCAATTTTTGAGTGGAAATTATTTAAATAAATAACTTTTCTGTATTATAAAATCAAACAGAAATACAGGTTGTGTGTTCTAAGGGATTACTCCACTCCTTGCTCTATTCCCTCAACTTTTTTCTGACCCTCACTACCATATCCTCTTGCCAAATTCATGTTTTCTTCATCTCTTAAAAAAATATAACTCATGAGTAATATTCCATCGTGTATATGTGCCACATTTTGTTTATCCATTCTTTGGTTGAGGGGCATCGAGGCTGTTTTCAGGTTCTGGCTATTATGAATAATTATACTATGAACATTGTTGAACATGTGTCCTTGTGATATCATTGAGCATTCCTTGGGTATATGCCCAAGAGTGGTATAGCTGGGTCTTGAGGTAGAGGGATTCCCAATTTTCTGAGAAACCACCATACTGATTTCCAAAGTAGCTGTATAAGTTTACACTCTCACCAACAGTGGAAGTGTCCCCTTAGCTCCGCATCCTGTCCAACATAAACTCTCATCTCAGCAGTAAAAAACAATGACACCATGGAAATTGCAGGCAAATGGATGGAACTAGAAATATCATCCTGAGTGGGGTAATCCAGTCTCAGAAGGACAAACATGGTATGTATTCACTCGTAAGAGGATACCAGATAGATGTAAAGCAAAGGATAACCAGACTACAACCCACAGCTCTAGAGAAGCTAGCTAACAAGGAGAACCCTAAGAGGGATGCATGGATCACCCTGGGAAGGGGAAATAGGTGAGATCTCCATGAGCAAACTGGGGATGAGGGGGGCAATGGAGGGTATGGGATGAGGGATGAGAACATAAGGGACAGAGTAGGAAAATGATGAAAGAGATATCATGATAAATGAAGGCATCGTGGAAATAAGGAGGAACAGGGTGCTAGGGAAGTTAACAGGAATCCACAAGGATGACCCCACCTTAGACTACTAGCAATAGTGGAGAAGGTGTCTGAACTGGCCTACTCGCATACTCAGTTTGGTGAATACCCGAATGGTCACCATAGAGGCTTCATCTAGTAACTGATGGAAGCAGATGCAGAGATCCACAGCCAAGCACCAGGCTGAGCCCCAGGAGTCCAGTTGAAGAAAGAGAAGAGGTATTCTATGAGCAAGGGGCATCAAGATCATGATGAGGAAATAATACAGAGCAACCAAACCAAACTAATAGAAACTCATGAACTGTGGACCAATAGCTGTAGAGCCTCCATGGGACTGGACTAGGCCCTCTGCATAGATAAGACAGTTGTTAAGCTTGACCAGCTTAAGGGGCCCCTGGCAGTGGGATTAGAATCCATCCCTGGTGCATGAGCTGGGTTATTGGAGCCCAGTGCCTATGGTAGGATAACTTATACAACCTTGGTTCAGGGGGAGGGACTTGGACCTGCCTCAACTGAATGTACCAGGCTCTGCTGACTCCCCATGAGAGTCCTTGCCTTGGGGGAGGTGGTAATGGGGGTGGGTTTAGAGGGGAAGGCTGGGGGCAGGAGGAGTGAGGAGAGGGGCATCTGTGGTTGGTATGTAAAATGAACAGAAAATGTCTTAATACTAAAAAAATATGTAACTCATTGAGTCCAATTAGTGATGCCAGTATGTAATTGGGATTTGAATGGTATCTGCTGGAACTTAGGCAACATATAATAGGCCACATGGATGACAAAAACTGACATTATTTCCCACAGAGGCCATTTACCTTCAATAGTTCTGCTTGGAGTGGGACTATATGCACCCCTTCTTGCTCTATGCTGGAGTGTTAACTGGCATGCTAATTTTGCAGGTCTTGTGTAGGCAACTGCAGTTGCTTTGCATTCACATGTGCAATGGCCCTGCCATTCCAAAAGACACTGCTTTGTCCCAGTCTTCCTCAATGTCGGATGCTTAAAATCTTTCCACCCCTCCCTTTTCTATGTTACCTGAATGTTGAGGCAGTGTAATATTGATGTCCCGTGTGTTGCTGAACACTCCACTGAGATTTATTCTCTGAACTTTGACTCATTGTGAGTATCTGTATTAGACATAACCCTCTACATGAAGACACTTCTCTGATGAGGAGTAAAGTTACACTAATCTATAGATACAAGAATACTGATTTATAAGTCAGCTTGCTGATATATTCCTTTGGCCAATAGAAAAGTACTAGAGCCTATTATTTCCCTAGTGATCTTTTTTTTGGCAATATTTACATACATTTTCTCCTATGGAATGAGACTTAAATGCTATGCAAGTAGGAAGATCTTAGTTACTTCCATGTCATCCATGCTATTATGGCATCCCTGGGCATATTTTGATAACCTGTTCATAATTATAGCTTGCAGGATTTTAAGTTTGGTAGAACTATTGATGTCTTTTCTCATCTAGATGCTTGCAAAGCATCTTCTGTTCCTAAAAATGCTAGCCAGCAAAGATGAATATTCCAGATCAGTATAAGATTAATATATCCATACTATGTGTTCTAATTGTGTGTTGCCTTCAGAATTAGAATCATACCATAATGGTTTAGTGGGTAAATTTGATCAATGGTAAAATCTTGTATTGCTTTGGTAGTCTTTTGGGTGCCCATGATCAATGACTAGAAAGAGGTATCCCATCCATGTCACTGGTGTTTTTGCTTGATTACTTGTGGCTTTTCAGAACAAGAAAAATTTTACTTTGTGAAGGGTTACTCTAATGAAACTTTTTTTCTATATACTTTTTTAAAGAAGCTTATAAAATTGCAGTTTTCCATATGGCTTTTTCAAACACACTTAGTGTTAGCTATCCTTTCTGCTGTCCCTCCTCTGCCTTACCCTTCCATCTCTTTATGATTTCCTTAAGTGATATTGTCACAAAAATACAACATGTTTATGTTCTTATACAAAATAAAAACAAAGCTTCCTAAACACCTTATATTACTCAACTAATTGGAGTATAATAAACCAATAGCCAGTTGATTGACTAAGGTAAATTAATGCAAACCTGAATTTTATTTTTAGATATAACAATATTGACCCATTTTGTGCCTTTATCATCTGGTACAATATGTATCACTTAGGTCAGGTTTGTCTTTCAAGGAACATTTATATCTACATGCATTGTGTGTGGAGTGGTGGTGGTGGTGGTGGTGGTGGTGGTGGTGGTGCTGTGTGTGTGTGTGTGTGTGTGTGTGTGTGTATGTGTGTGTGTGTGTGTGTATGTATATGTGTGTGTGTGTGTGTGTGATATGTATGCACACATGTGGCATTGGTTACATATCTCTATATCCATATAGACCAGGAGCAGTTTCCAGTGTCCTGATCCATCATTCTCACACAGGATTTTTCACTGAATCTGGAGCTAGGTTACTGACAGGAAAGTGACACTCCACTTGCCTCTGCTTTCAGGTGGGAATTGCTGTGCTGAGTTTTTAGGTGTGAGAGGAGGAATTGAATTCAAGTCTTCAGGCTTGCAGCACAAGTATTCTCAGCCCACTGAGCCATCTTTCCAGCACTCAGAAAACATTTTTGACTATGAAAAGAAGGTTAGCATAGTAACTTTTTATCAGTAATTATAGTACACAAGCAGTTGAGAAAATGGACCTTGAGTTTGAGGCTACTTTAAGCAATCTAGGAAGGCATGATATAGAGAGGAGAGGGAAGATGTGGGGATAAAGAATATTATAGTGAATTTAATTAATAGAGGAGCCAGAGATTATGCTTACAACATCTTAATTAAAACAATTTTATAGTTATTTGTTTTATAAGTAGTTACTATCTTGTTTACTATAACAATTATAAAAAGCATAATCTGGTGCTAAGTAGTGAACATTTTCTCAGGATCTTAAGGATTTGAGTCTTTCTACAACCAGCTTATTCATTATGAAGGAAAATGTGTCTACATCATAACACTTTCTCTGTGTGTTATCAAGCTGCATATTGAGGAGACACTAGACTCAGCTATGGTGACCAGTATTGCAAACTGTGCCTGCATTTTCTGGAGAATTAGACTCTTTTGGGACAGGGTCTCACTGTGTATCATCATTGACCTGAAACTTGCTATATAGAGTAGGCTGGTCTTAAACTTTTAAGTATCCTCCACCAGCCTCTTCTTCCCAAGTGCTGGGATTAAAGGACTGTGCTACCAGGCCCTGTTGAAACCTTCTTTTCTAAGACTGAATCCTTGATTTATCTACCCAGGGGGCATACAAATTACATGTTTCTTATCTCTCTTCCCACTCCCTCTCCTGCTGTTCCTCTTAGTCATCCTTTTCTGCTCTACGTATTTCTAGGAGAGATGTTTCTACTTTTGACAATGAATCATGGCTTCAAGTAGTGTTTCATTATTAACACATGAAAATATAAATAGCTTTAAGAACTCAGGAGTCTGCTACTTTCAGCATCCATTTGCTAAGTAACTTCAAGGAAAGGGGTTGAAAACTCATGAAAATTATACCTACCAGAAATTATTTGTAGCTCACTTTGCTAAAATAATTATGACAAATCTTTTTAACAGTTTTATTAGATAGAATTAAAATACTTATCGCTAAATTCATTTTACCACATAATTTGGAATTTGAAATTGTGTCTAGATAAGCAAACATTCTGTGGAATAAGGGTATTCTTTAAGAAATATAACTATATTTTATAACTGCCTTCATATAAGCAGCAATAGCCATTTTCCACTCTGTGTTAACTCTAGGAAATGCTAAAGCATTTTCTGCCACTATCTTATTGCTTCAGAAACTTTTCCCCAGAGCTTTCAAAAAAAAAAAAAAAAAAGGAATGTTATCACAGTAATTGGATAGTCTGTGACAACATGTTATAATTTCTTTATTAATTATGATTCTTAATGTAGAGAAAATGAAATCTCAGTGTGTTTGAATTCAGTTGCACTGCCAAAGTTAATTACTCCTCAAGAGATGCCAAACTTGGGATGTGCTGGGAGTGTGAAAAGAACAACTGCTGACTTTAGTATCTTATTTTCCAGTGAGTTAACATTTTTCATGTAATTAGCCCCAGTGTGTTCCTTTTAGATTAACAGATCAACAAATAATATGTTATGTTTTAAAAGAAACAAACAACAGGAAAGTGGGAATGTAACAAGGAGCACATTTAAAGGGCATGGACTCATTAGAACAAAAATATTTAAACAATAGTTGCAGCTTAACCTTTACCTTTGTATTCACTACCAAAAATAAGTAGGTCAGCAAGCTTAATACTGTAGCTTGATATTTGTTTAAACAACTTAGTGACATGTTAATAAAATATAACTTTGGATTATTTTTAAGATTATATTTCACACTTGAGACTACTGTACTATTTGTACTTCTTATAATAAATAATATGCTTTATGCTGACATAATATTCTAAATACCATACAAGGGGCTTCTAAAACATTTATTGCTCTCACCTTAATTTTAAATATACAACCCTACTAATTATTGTAAGATGGTAATAAGTCATTATTATCCATTTGCAGTGAGATATGTGCTTGGAGTTCATCAGTCAACTCAGAGAAGTAGAAGGTCCTAGGTACTTGTCTTACCTAGGTAGCAGCTGGGGCTGGCTGCCTGAGCATTTTTCAGTTAATCTTAAGGTTGAAAAGTTACAGCAATTTACTATATGGTTAAGCTTACACCTCAGGACTGGGTAGGGGAATCTTGAGCCCTAGCAGGTTGAGGAATTTGGGCTAGGGACTATAGTAAATAGAGTGGAAAGAATATTAATATGAGTAAGTCAAAAAATGGGGTATCAAAGTTTGGGGAAGGGAAATAAAATTAGGAATATAAAAACCACTGCTTTCCACCAAATTGTTGTGCCAGCCATTTTTGCTTTTTGTGCCCCCAGGCTGAAGTCCATCTTCTGCAGGAACTGAAAATAAATTGGTCTCACTTTCACTACTTAGAATCACTGGTGTTCTTATTAGGAATTGAGAATCACTATTTCTCAAAAATATTAAATGACATTGTGAGAAACCTACATATTTTAGGATTAATACTGTATAGCCCTGCACAAAAATAATTAAACCAATTCAGCACTTAACAAAATCATTATAAATTTTGTTTATAATCACTAATAATATACATCCATGAATTGACATGAATGTTTACAGATGTTTACTGCAGTCTGAACAAGAAATATCTCCTTCCAAAGGGCTAATGTGTTAATGGCTCCCATCTGGTAGCAATACAAAGAAGTGGTTGAACCATGAAAGCACTAAGTTCATCAGTGTTATCAACTTGTTACTGAGTCTAAAACTCAAGGACCTATTAGAAAGTAGGGCCTTGCGGATGGCCATAGGTGACTGGGCTATGTGCTGTTAGAAAGACATGTCTTATTCCCGGATCCTTTCTATTTCCCTACTTTCTGACTTCCATGAAGTGAAAAACTCTGCTATACCATCCTTTGACAACCTTTGTATCCTGGTTCAACTGAGGCCCAAAATAATAAATGCTGATTTTATGTGTGTGTGTGTGTGTGTGTGTGTGTGTGTGTGTGTGTGTGTGTGTGTAGAGTGAGAGAGACCCCAGAAACTATAAGCTAGAATAAAACTTCCATCCTTTAATTTGGTTTTGCTATATTACTTTCACATAGCAATGGAAACCTGTCACAAAAAAAGTGTTCTTATAATGAACACATTCAATAAATACATTTTAAGATTTTACTATCAGAGGAAAAATGCACCTTGTACTAAAATTATGCTTCATTTAATTGACTAGCATGTTCCTCAACACAATTTCAACTTTAATAATTGTAATAAAAATAACAGGTTAAGGCAGCTGACATTAGTTATTAAACATGAAACTATAAAGCATATTTACATGAAGTATGTTTTATTGACACAAATTTGGAATAGATGTAACATAAGAAGTCACAGTTGAGTTGAGAGTTAAACTGATGAATACTGTCAGATGATTAAATGATGAGAATATTATATCAGTCTCCTAATAATAATATTCTTATGTCTTTATGAGACTTTCCACTTTTCCTGGTTCTGTGACCTTTATAGGTACATCATCCATTGTCATTGATGTCATCATTTTTGCATTCTCCATTCTATGGCCTACAAAGACTTACAAAATAATTTTTCCTGTATATACTCTTTTATCAGAAACTATACACATGCTTAGTGATTCCTGGGCTGGGAGATCCAAATTTTTATTAAAGAAAAACAGTGGTATTCTGGTAGATGTTTAAATAAGATGGCATCTAGACTTACAAATTCCTTATTTCAATTGTTCTCTGATTTCTGTAGTAGAAATGGTACTTCAATAGCTAATTCTATGTTATAAATGTCACTGATTACTGAAAACTGAATTTGGAGAAAAGAGTATGGTTGGCTCTCTATAATCAGTATTCTGGCTCAAGCAAAGTATTGGAATAAAGGAATGACTATTTCAGGTATTCCATCAATGGTAGTAGCAAATGGTAGTCTCTTGTCAGCCTAATAAGCTGTTGACTTAATTTTACAACTGTACTCTTTTTATTTAAGCTCTTATCACAGTTTAAGATAATTTGTAGTTAGTGTTATTTTTACTCTTTTTGGCTCTTTACTCTTTTAGGGAGCCTGCCACCCAACTCTCAAATAAAAACACATAGAGACTTTTTCTTACTTACAAATGCTCAAGCCAGTTTTCCTTTAATTATCCTATCTATCTTTTGCCTCTGGGATTCTACCTTTCTCTATTTCTGTATACCTTTCTGTACTTCTTACTCTGCAGCTTGCTGTGTAGCTGGATGGCTGGCCCCTGATGTCCTCCTCCTTTTCTTGCTCCTCAATTTCTTCCTCCCAGATTTCTCCTCCTATTTATTCTCTTTTCTTACCAGCAATGCCTATTCTTTCTCCTGCCTTGCTTTTGGCCATTCATCCATTTATTAGAACAATCAGGTATTTAGACAGGTAAAGTAACACAGCTTCTCAGAGTTAAACAAATGCAACATAAAAGAATGGAACACCTCTTTGCATCATTAAGTAAATGCCCCACAGCATAAACAAGTGTAGCACATCTTAAAGAAATATTCCACCAATCATACCCAGGGAGGCCTGCCCTGAGGTCCTATCCCTGGGCCCCAGCAATTCTCAGGCAAGCCCTGCCCAACTTGACCCCAGTTGCCAGCCTGTGGGCAGGGCTCTTACAGGAAGGTTCCCCTTCTCCAAGACCCCCAAGCAGACCATGTAATCTACACGTGCTGACCCCATACCCATCCACCCAAGAGGCCCAAAACTTCTTGAGGCTTGGAGACCAATCCTCAGCTCCAATATGGCCCAGAGAGCTCCCATCCAGCCTAGAGAGCTCCCACCCGGCCCATAGAGCTCCAATCTGGCCCAGAGAAAGAGAGAGCTCTCATTGGACAAAGAGCCATCATTGGATCAAGAGTAAACTCAGGAGACAGGGAATCTGCCAGCCCTGATTAGACCAAGAGTGGCTCTCTGAGAAGTAGAATCCACCATGTCTCATTGCACTGAGAGGCTTCCTGAAATGCAGATTCTGTCAGCTCTGACTGGACCAAGAACCCTGATAAGACCAAGAACGAATCCGTGAGTCACAGAATCAACTAGCTTGGGTTGACCCAAGAGCAGCTTGCTGAGACACACAAGCTACCTGCTCCAATCAGACCAATAGCTAAGATGAGGCCCAGAAGGGCCCCTGAGACACAGACACAACAAGCACAGAGTGGACCAACAGCAACTTGCTCAGACACAGGCACCTCTTATACCTATTAGATGAGGAGATGGGTAGAAATCAAGGAAGAAGTACATACAACAACATAAAGAGCAATACAGCATCACCAGAACCCAGCCCTCCTCCAACAGCAAGATCTGAACATCACAAGGTAGAAGAAGCAGAAGAAAGTAACCTTAAGAATAACATCATGAAGATGCTAGAGGCCTTTCAAGAAAAAATGAAAAAATAAAATTGATGAAAAGATGAACAAAAAAGTGGAGGAAATCGAGACAGGCCATGCGACGGAGACAGGCGGACGCAGGTGGGTCCGCAGCGGCGACCCACATTAGTGGACAGGCATGGTGGCGGCAGCCAACAGGGACATACAGACCCAGTGGCAGCCGGCAGAGAAATACAGGCCCAGTGGTGGCCCGCAGAGGTGGATGGGCCCAGCAGCAGTGACAAGCAGAGGTAGGTAGGCCCGCGGCGGCAGCCAACAGAGACATACAGGCCCATTGTCGGCCAGCAGAGGCAGACAGACCCAGCAGCAGCTGACAGGGACAAACAGACTCAGAGGCGGAGACAAGCGGTCGCAGGTGTGTAGATGTAACCAATTGTCTTATTAAAATAAGAAACACAGAGCCAATGTAAAAGAGAAAGCCGAGAGGTCAGAGCTCAGAGATAAAATCTTACCTCCTGCAGTGCTCCTAACTTCCCCGAGAGAGAGAGCTACTTCCTGTTTGTCTGTGTTTAAATAGTCTTTCTGTTCTGCCTTCTCATTGGTTGTAAACCCAACCACATGACTGCCTCATCACTGCCTGTAAGTACAGCCCTCCAGGTCTTAAAGGCATATGTCTCCAATACTGGCTGTATCCCTGAACACACAGAAATCTACCTAGCTCTTCTAACCACCACACTCTTGCTATGGCTCTAATAGCTCTGACCCCAGGGCAACTTTATTTATTAACAAAAAATTAAAATCACATTTCAGTACAAATAAAATATCACCATACAGGTGGGCCTGTGGCGGCGGGCCACAGGGGTGGAAAGGCCCGGAGACGGAGAGGGGTGGACACAGCTTGGAATGGGGATGCCCCTAGCCCCAACACCTGGGGAAGAGGCTATCTCCATGGGTCAGAACAAGTGCGAGTCTGGGCACTCCGTCTGGGGACAACCCATGGCCCAACTGCTGATCCTGTGAAACCCAACAACTTGGAGGTATTGGTGAGATTACCCTGCTCAGCTGAAACCCATCTGGGAGAGGATTCAGATGCCTACAGTTTGAAGTCTGAAGAAACAAGATCAGCTGAGGAGTTGACAAATGAACAAAAAGTGACCTGGGAACACAGAAGAAGGCGCTACCCAGTCACCAAACCAGATCACCAGAATCATAAGTATATAATTCACCGACTGAAATCAGCTGTCCCTGAAGAAACAGCCCAATAGCACCAATTTGACCAAGAACCCCTACTAAACCAAGACTAAAAATTAGAACAAGAGAGGCACTGTCAGACACAGATACCACCTGCACCGCACAGAGGAAAAGATGAGTAGACGCCAGCGCAAAAATACAGGCAACAACATAAAGACCTATATGCAATATCAGAACCTAGTGATTCTACACCTGCAAGACCTAAACATACCATGACAGAAGAAACAGAAGAAATCAACCATAAAAAATGACATTAAGTAAATGATAGAGG
Organism: Peromyscus leucopus; assembly: GCF_004664715.2. Classification (NCBI taxonomy): domain Eukaryota; kingdom Metazoa; phylum Chordata; class Mammalia; order Rodentia; family Cricetidae; genus Peromyscus; species Peromyscus leucopus. Next base: position 80,396,450 of record NC_051083.1, on the reverse strand, counting down.
CCCTTAAAGAAGAAATAAAACATTCCCTCAATGAGGAAATAAAAACTTTCCTTAAAGAGGAAATGAAAAACTACCTTAAAGAGGAAATAAAAACTTTCCTTAAAGAGGAAATGAAAAACTCTCATAAGAGGAAATAAAAACTTCCTTTAAAGAGGAGATGAAAAACTCCATTAAAGAGGAAATAAAAAACTCCCTTAAAGAAATGGAAGAAAAAAACGAACAAAAAATGGGAAGAAATCAAATCAAACCAAGAAAAAGCAATTAAACAGATGAAAGAAACATTCCAAGATCTGAAAAATGAATTTGAGACAATAAAGAAAACACATGCTGAGGGAATGCTGGAAATAGAAATCCTGACTAAACGAACAGGAACTACAGAAACAAGCATAACCAACCGATTGCAAGAGATGGAACAGAGAATCTCTGACACTGAAGACATGATAGAGAAAATAGATTCGTCAGTCAAAGAAAACACTAAAGACAAAAAAGTCCTAACACAAAACGTCCAGGAAATTTGGGACACCATGAAAAGACCAAACCTAAGAATAATAGGGATAGAAGAAGGAGAAGAATACCAACTCAAAGGCACAGAAAATATATTCAACAAAATCATAGAAGAAAACTTTCCTAACCTAAAGAAAGAAATACATATGAAGATACAAGAAGCTTACAGAACACCAAATAGGCTGGATCAAAAAAAAAAAAAAAAATCCCCTCGCCACATAATAATCAAAACACTTAACACAGAAAACAAAGAAAAAATATTAAGAGCCGCAAAGGAAAAAGACCAAGTAACATATAAAGGTAAACCCATCAGAATAACACCAGACTACTCAATAGAGACTATGAAAGCGAGAAGATCATGGACAAATCTCATGCAGACACTAAGAGACCACGGATGCCAACCCAGACTATTATACCCAGCAAAACTCTTAATCACCATAGGCGGAGTAAACAAAATATTCCAGGATAAAACCAGATTTAATCAATACCTGTCTAAAAACTCAGCCCTACAGAAAGCACTAGAAGGGAAAATCCAACCCAAAGAAGCTAAACAAATCCATGAAAAATCAAGCAATAGATAATCCCACACCAACATACACCACAGAAGAAACAAGCTGGTGTAGCTATCCTAATATCTAGAGAAAAAGGATGTTTCAAAAGAGAAGAAGTCTTGTGGCAATGCCTCAGTGGTCCAGGTAACTACCAGAACTCGGAAAAGTTGGTTGAACTTGGGATTGACTGGGAGGCCAAAGATTTAAAAAGCAGAAGATTCTCTCAAGACACAAGTTGTGTGATAATAGTGTGTTTTGTGTGTGTGTGTGAATGAGAATTTGTAAATGTCGAATTCTAGGCTTCGACAATCATTGTCAGTGCAGATTAAGCTGCAAGTATTTATGCTTTAAAACTTAAATTATAAAGCTAGTTACGTCTTTCTAACAACTAGTTTTAATGTTTATGAGCATAATTTACCTACATTACCTTTTCAGGATGTTGAGAAAGATGCATCACAAGCACAGGCTGGAGGCTGGGGGCTAGATGGTTTTGAGGAAGAGGTCTTGGTGGACTCTTTCATAGAGCAAAGGGAAGCAATGCCTTCTGGGAAATGAGCTAAGTTTTAATCTAGTCTTTAAGATTAGAAGTCAAAAACAAAAATATTAAGGAAATGAAAACCTAATTGATCTTTGAAGTATTGTTATGTGGAATTGAGTGGGACTTTTGAGGCCTTTCTTCCAGAAAACAAGGACTTGGTTGTCAGGCCTATATTAGGCCTAAACCTTGGTGCCATGTAGTTGTACTTATATCATTTCAATGGAAATTGTCTTAGTGATTGGAACTTCTAGTGCAGTTTGGAGTTCTTCCATTTGAAAAATGTGATATTTGCATGGGATTGTTTGAATCTTGTTTTCTAGTCCCTCCCCATCACCACCCTCATAGTCTGAAGGTAGATTTTTCTCTTGATAAAGGAACAAAAAAGGTGAACATCTTGTTTGTAAATAGGTATCTAGTAACTAGTGGTAAACTTGAAATGGTAGAATTCTTTAAAGCCTAATTCTAGATAGCCTCAAGAAAATGTATCTTAATTATTTTTGAACCTGTATTCACCTTGTTTTTTTTCAAATATCTTAAGTTATATTTTCTTTTTCAGAGCTGCTTCTTATTTGGGGCTACTTTTTTTTTTTTTAAATAGAGGCGTAATTCATAAAAGGTTACATTGTTTTGATGAGACTTTTTACAACTGTGGCTGGATGTCTTTCTTTAGTCTTCCAAGAAGGGCCATTTTACTTTTTTAGAGTTACTTTTTCAAGTCATGAGGTCAACAACTTGGACTACTATGCATGTAAGTGCTAATGCAAATTAAAGCCCAAGTTGACCTCCAGCAGCAGTTCATTCTATGTTGACAGTGAGAGAACACTTTGCCTGTTAGGATACTGTTACTCCTGGACTGAAATGCTGAAGAAACGCCTCCCCCTATTTTGTTTTTTGCAAAAATCAAGGTATATTCTAGAGTTTCCTGGTTGACCTCAACAGATAAACTGAGATGATAGTCTTAGTTCAGAAATGATCTGAATGTAGATTTACAGTCTACGTGTACAGCTGGCTAAGTGAGATCGCTTTCACAGTTCTGCATGTACCCCATTGGCTCCCCATTAGTCACTGAACTCTTAAAACTGGTATTGTAACATTATCACAATGTTTTGCGCCAATTTTATAAACTTTACATTGCAATATGTGTTCCTTTTCTGAGGCAAACCAAAGGTATATTTCTCAAGGTTCTGCTGCTATCAGCAGCGTTGATGGAGGTTTTTTATACATTTGTAATAGATAGAAACAGAGAAATTCTGGAAATGGAAAATCTGAGTAAATGAACAGGAAACACAGATGCAAGCATAACCAACAGAATACAAGAGATGGAAGAGAAGATCTCTGGTGTAGAGCATACAATAGCGAAAATGGATTCATCAGTCAAAGAAAATAACAATGCCATAAAAGTCATAACACAAAATGTCCAAGAATTATGGGACACCATGAAAATACCAAACCTAAGAATAATAAGGCTAGAGGAAGGAGAAGAATACCACTTCAAAGGCACAGAAAATATATTCAACAAGATCATAGAAGAAAACTTTCCCAACTTAAAGAAGGAAATGCCTGTGAAGATACAAGAAGCTTATAGAACACCAAACAGACTAGACCCCCCAAAAAAAGTCCCCTCACCACATAAAAATTAAACAACTAAACATACAGAATAAAGAAAGAATATTAATAGAAGCTAAGGAAAAAGGCCAAGTGACTTATAAAGGCAAACCCATCAGAATAACACCTGATTTCTCAATGGAGACTTTGAAAGCCAGAGGAACATGAACAGATGTAATGCAGACACTAAGAGACCATGGATGCCAGCCTAGACTAATATACCCAGCAAAATTTTCAATCACCATAGACAGAATGAACAAGACATCCTGTAGAATGAATCTTAAAAGTTCTTATTAATAAAATCAAACACAAGGCCAGTTATTGGGGTGAAATGCTAGATGGTCAAAGAGACAGAACAAGGCACAGCTAACCTCACCTGGCCAACTTCTCAGCTGTTCTTGTTTTTTCAGACTTGCGGTCTCTGAGTCCTCATCCAGAATGTGTCTCAGCTGAACTGCTGCTCAAAAGCTTGAATGCTTAACTAGGCCAAATGCTTCTAGTTCCTGGTCCTCATGCCTTATATATCTTTGTGCCTTCTACCATCACTCCCTGGAATTAAATACTTGCTTTCTGGGATTAAAGGCGTGATGTGTCACCATGCCTGGCTGTATCCTTGAACACATGGCTTTCTGCCTCTGGAATGCTAGGATTAAAGGATTGTGCTACCACTGCCTATCCATTATGTTAATATTGTGGCTGTTCTGTCTCTGACCCCAGATAAGTTTATTAGCATGCACAATATTTGGGGGAATACAATACCATAACATTCCAAGGCAAAACCAGATTTAAACAATTCTTATCCACAAACCCAGCCCTACAGAAAGCACTAGAAGGAAAATTCCAATATAAGGAAGTCAGATACACCCTCATAAACACAGGCAATAGATAACACCACAGCAGTAAACCCAAAAGAAGAGAAGTGTACACATACTACCAGCAAAAGACAACAGGAATAAACAATTACTGGTCATTAATATCCCTTAATATCAATGGACTTAATTCACCTATAAAAAGATACAGGGTAATAGAATGGATTCAAAAGTCTCATGCATCTTTCTGCTGCATATAAGAAACACACCTCAAATTCAAAGATAGACACTACCTAAGAATAAAAGGCCGGGAAAAGTCTTTCCAATCAAATGGTCTCAAGAAGCAAGTGGGTATAGCCATCATAATATCCAGCAAAATGGACTTCAAAATAAAATCAATCAAAAGAGATCGAGGGGGCATTAAATATTCATCACAGGAAAGATCCACAAAGATGAAGTTTCAATTCTGAACATTTATGCCCCAAAACACAAGGGCACCCACATATGTAAAAGAAACATTGCTAAATCTTGAATTACATATAAAACCCCACACATTTAATAGTGGGAGACTTCAACACCCCACTTTCACCACTGGACAGATCTGCAAAATCGAACCTTAACAGAGAAATAAAGGACTGAACTGATGTAATGACTCAAATGGACTTAATCGATATCTACAAAACATTTCATCCTACCAAAAAAGAATATACCTTCTTCTTAGCACCCCATGGAACCTTCTCTAAAATCAACCACATACTTGGCCACAAAGCAAATCTCAACAGATACAAAACAATTGGAATAACCTCCTTCATTCTATCAGACCACCATGTTAGATTTCAACAAAAACAAAAACTACAGAAAGCCTACAATCTCATGGAAACTGAATAATGCTCATCTGAATCAGCAAGGGGTCAAGGAAGAAATAAAGAAAGAAATTAAAGACTTCCTAGAGATCAATGAAAATGAATATACCACATACCAAACTATGAAAGCAGTGCTAAGAGGAAAATTCACAGCACTAAGTGCTCACATAAAAAAGTTGGAGAAATCTCACACTAGTGACTTAACAGCACATCTGAAAGCTCTAGAAGAAGAAGAAGCAAAGTCACCCAGGAGAAATAGATGCCAGGAAATAATCAAATTGAGAGCTGAAATCAATAAAATAGAAACAAAGCGAACAATACAAAGAATCAATGAAACACAGAGTTGGTTATTTGCTAAAATCAACAAGATAGACAAGTCCTTATCCAAACTAACCAAAACGCAGTGAGAGAGCATCCAAATTAGCAAAATCAGAAATGAAAAGGGAGAGATAACAATTAACACTGAGGAAATCCAGAGAATCCTCAGGTCATACTTCAAAAATCTCTATTCCACAAAACTGGAAAATCTAAAAGAAATGGATAATTTTCTGGGTAGGGACCACATTCCTAAGTTAAATCAAGACCAGATAAACTATTTAAATAGTCCAATAACCCGCAAGGAAATAGAATCAGTCATTAAAATTCTCCCAACCAAAATAAATAAATAAATAAAATAAATAAATAAAATAAAAAAAAACCAGGACCAGATGGTTTCAGCACAGAATTCTTCCAGATCTTCAAAGAGGAATTAATGCCAATACTCTTTAAATTGTTCCACACAGTAGAAGCAAAAGGAACATTACCAAACTCCTTCCATGAGGCTACAGTTACCCTGATTCCCAAGCCAAACAACGATGCAACAAAGAAAGAAAACTACAGACCAATCTCCATCATGAACATTGATGCAAAAATACTCAATAAAATCCCCGCAAACAGACTCTAAGAACACATCAAAACAATTATCCACCATAATTAGGTAGGCTTCATCCCAGGGATGCGAGGGTGGTTCAACATACAAAAGTCTGTCAATGTAATACACCATATAAACAAACTCAAAGAAAAAAAAACACATGATCATCTCACTGAGATGCTGAAAAGGCATTTAACAAAATGCAACACTCCTTCATGATAAAGGTCTTGGGGAGATCAGGAACACAGGGAATGTATCTAAACATAATAAAGTTGATTTACAGCAAGCCTACAGCCAACATCAAAGTAAATGGAGAAAAACTCAAAGCAATTTCACTAAAATCAGGAATAAGACAAGGCTGTCCACTCTCCCCATATTTATTCAATATAGTAACTTGAAGTTCTAGCCAGAGCAATAAAACAAAATAAGATCAAAGGTATACAAATTGGAAGGGAAGAAGTCAAGCTTTCACTATTTGCAAATGACATGATAGTATACATAAGTGACCCCAAAAATTCGACCAAGGAACTCATACAGCTTATAAATACCTTCAGCAATGTAGCAGGATACAAGATTAATTAAAAAAAATCAGTAGCTCTCCTATACACAATTGACAAACAGGCTGAGTAGGAAATAGGAGATACATCACCCTTTACAATAGCCACAAATAATATAAAATACCTTGGGGTAACTCTAACTAAGCAAGTGAAGGACCTATATGAGAAGAACTTTAAGTCCCTGAAATAATGAAATTGAAGAAGATGTCAGAAAATGGAAAGATGTCCCATGCTCATGGATAGGCAGGATTAACATAGTAAAAATGGCAATCTTACCAAAAGCAATCTACAGAATCAATGCAATGCCATCAAAATCCCAACACAGTTCTTCACAGACTTGGAAAGAACAATACTCAACTTCATATGGAAAAACAAAAAACCCGCAATAGCCAAAAGAATCCTATACAATAAAACAACCTCTGGAGGCATCATGATCCCTGACTTCAAGTAGGAAGTAGTCTTGAATGCATTGGCACTGGAGATCACTTCCTAAATATAAGATGAGTAGCACAGCCACAGAGAAAAACAATTAATCAATGGGATCTCTTGAAACTGAGAAGCTTTTGTAGAGCAAAGGACACGGTCAACAAGACAAAGCGACAGCCTACAGAATGGGAAAAGGTCTTCACCAACTCCACATCTGATAGAAGGCTGATATCCAGAATATATAAAGTATTCAAGAAATTAGACATCAAAATGCCCAACACTCCAATTAAGAAATGGGTTATAGAACTAAACAGAGAATTCTCAACAGAGGAAGCTCAATGGCTGAAAGCCATTTAAGGAATTGCTCAACATCCCTAATCATCAGGGAAATGCAAATCAAAACAACTCTGAGATATCACCTTACACCCATCAGAATGGCTAAGATCAAAAACACGAATACAGTTTATGCTGGAGAGGATGTGGAGCAAGGGGAACACTCTTCCACTGCTGGTGGGAATGCAAACTTGTACAACCACTTTGGAAATCAATATGGCGCTTATTAGAAAATTGGAAATCAATCTCCACCAAGACCCAGCTATACCACTCTTGGGCATATACCCAAGAAATGCTCAATCATAATACAAGAGCACTTGCTCAGCTATGTTCATAGCAGCATTGTTTGTAATAGCCAGAACCTAGATGTCCTTCAACTGATGAATGGATAAATAAAATGTGATACATATACACAATGGAATACTACTCATCAGAGAAAAAGAATGACATCATGAGGTTTGCTGGCAAATAGATGTATCTAGAAAAAATCATCCTGAGTGAGGTAACCCAGACTCAGAAAGACCAACATGGTATGTACTCACTCATAGGTGGATACTAGATATAAAGCAAAGGATGACCAGGCTGCTACTCAGAATTCCAGGGAGTCTACCTAGTAAAGAGGACCCTAAGAAAGACACAGGGATCACCCAAGGACAGAGAAATGTATGAGATCTACATGAGCAAATTGGATGTGTGGGGGGAGAGGGGGAGCGTTGGGGGGGTAATGAAGGGCAAGGGTCAAAGAGAAAGAGAGCTTAAGGGAGTGGAAGATCCCAGTTGGATCAAGAACAGAAAGGAAGAAGAAGGAAAGAGATTCCATAATAAATGAAGACCCCATGGGAATAGGAAAAATCAAAGTGCTAGAGAGGTCCGTAGAAATCCACAAAGATACTTCCACAGTAGACTACTGGCAATGGTTGAGAGAAAGCCCGAACTGACCTACTCTGGTAATCAGGTGGCCGAACTCCCTAACTGTCATGATAGAACTCTCATCCAGTGATTGATGGAAGCAGATGCAGAGATCCATTGCCAAGGCCCAGGTGGAGCTCCAGGAGTCTAATCGGTGAGAGAGAGGAGGGATTATATGAGCAAGAGATATAGCCAAACACATGAACTATAAGCCAATAGCTGAGGAGCCCCCATGGAACTGGATCAGGCCCTTTGGAAAAGTGAGACAGTTGATTAGCTTGAACTATTTAAGAGTCCCCCAGGCAGTTGGACAGGGACCTGTACTTAGTGCATGAGCTACCTTTTTGGAACCTACGGCCTATGTTGGGACTCTTTGCTCAGCCTAGGTGAAGGGAGGAGGGGACTGGACATGCCTCAACTGAATCTACCAGGCTGAACTGAATACTCAGGGGAGTCCTTGCCTTGGAGGAGGTGGGAATGGGGGGTGTACTGGGTGTAGGGCTGGGGGTGGGGTAGGAGGAGGGAAAACAGGGGAATCTGTGGCTGATATGTAAAATTAAATTAATTATAAAATTAAAAATAAAAATAAAAAAAGAAATATTCCACAACAACAATTTCATGTAAATTTGTTTGGAGATAAAAATTTTTTTTTTCATTCATAGCACATTATGCGTTCCTGTTCCATGCCTGTGAAGGCAATTAAATAATCATTTACCATATTGAACTTGCACTTGTTTTCTTTAGAACATGTGTAATAGTTTTTCTCACAAATCATAAATTGTTTCTCAACAACATTCTTGAACTTGATTTTGTTTGTTCATGTTTTACTACTTCCCACATCATTTACTACCAATTCTCTAAAGTTGATGAGTTTTGTTTCAAATATATTATTAATCTTTGGCGATATATCAGTATATTCTATAAATCTGTTCTTCAGATTCTCAAGTTTCTTCTTTTTTGTATGTGTTTAGGGAATGCATCCATATGAAAGGATGTGCCTTTGCATGTATATACAGAAGCCTAGAGGCCAAAGAACAGCTTCATGTTTCATTCCTCAGGACTCCTACTTTGTTCTTTGAGAGAGAAATTCTCAGTAGCTTATGACTCAGCAACTAGGTCTGTGCCTTAGGGCTAGAATAAAAGGATATGTCACCACATCTTTAAGCTCTTTTCATATCTTTAAAATATGATAATAGCTACATTAGGAGGTCCTTGTTAGAATAAAATAATACACACACACAAACACATATTTTCAAGAATAATAAGAGAACTGAATGAATTGTAACCATAATTAGTAGTCATAGCAGCATATTATAAGGCCAACACTTATATTTAATTAATAAATATAAACATACATCATATTACTATTCCAAACATAAAAGACACAGAATGTAATAGGGCATATTATAGTTCCAGATATTTGGGAAGCTGAGGGAAGAGGATGCCTTCAGAACAAGTATTTTATGTAGCTTGAGTAATGCACCAAAATTGTGCCTCAAAACCCAAACCAGATTACAGGGATTGGAGGAATTTTCAGCATGGGTCATCATTTAAGCCATTGAAATGCACAGGACCAACATTATCCTGTATAATCTGAAAACAATAGATGGTAGACTTGCTCTTTCAAAATTTATTATAAAACAGTAATAATTAACTTAGCATAATAATAACACAAGGATATATAGATATATAGGCATATATATATATGTATATATATATATATAATTGAAATATAAATGGGCATAGATATAAATTCCTAATGCTTAGAGACAATAGATTTTTGACTAAGATGTCAAAATACTGATTCAGAGAAATAATTATTTTATCAAGTGGAACTGGGTCAGTTGAACATTTACATGCAAACAGGAGTGATGTTTAACTCTTTAATTATAGTTCACAAAAATTAAAACACAGGCAGGAATATAATGGTTAAAATTATAACATTTTTCTAATATTATATATAACTATTTTTATATAACTATTATTATATAACTATTTTTCAATAGCATCAATATTTATTACATTGGATTACCCAAATTTCTTGTTTAATTAAAAGTTTATTAGTTAGCTTGTCATTCTATATATTTTCACAGTATCGCAAATGTATAATTAATTTTACATAAGTCTCTCTGTGTGTATACATACACATTTGTTGAAAGTTATTAAAAGCATATATTTATATATGCACATATATATGCATATATTTTTCTTTTCTAATATTTTTCTCTCATTTATTACATCCTTACACAGTTTGCCCTCCCCCTGTCCTCTCAGTCCCTACCCACCTACCCACTTAGCCTTTCCCTCAGATACACTGCTGCTCCTTTCCCTTCAGAAAAGGGCAGGCCTCCCAGGGATAGCATCCAAACATGGCATATCTTTTGGAGGCCCTGCTGCTAAAGGTTGCAGTCCAGCATGTCCAAATGGTTCTCCAAGCTCAACACAAAATGAAAGACTTCTCTCTCTCTGCTGGGGCTTCTGACTCTCTGTCTGACCTTATTTGGACGCTCTCTCTGAGCTTGGATGCCTGACTTATCTTAAGTGTGACCTTTAGGAGAGTTCCCTGTAAATGCTCTCACTCTGCTATCCACATGATAATTAGGTCTTGTGCTCCCATCTGTATGATGGGACCGTGCTGCCAAATGCAAATGAAGCATAATATGATCACCTATTATGTGTTATTCCAGCTGATGGCCCTGTCCCCTCACTCTTGAATAAAGTCGAGCTGTCTCACTGAAGGTGACTCCCACAAGGTTATTTTCGTCATAGCCCTGCTTGCCATCTCTGCTCCCTTTGTTCTCATATTGTGGTGGTCAACACATGACACACAAAAGGATGATTCCCCCCCCCGGATATATCAAATTACAATGACTAGGCACCTCCCCTCATATCAGCGCTGGAGGAGGCTACCCAGTAGGAGAGAACAGAGTCCCCAAAAGCAGGCAAATGAGTCAGAAACAGTTCCTTCACCCACTGTTAGTAGTCCCACAAGGACACCAAGCTACATAACCATATATATGAAGGGCCAATCTCAGTCCCATACAGACTCCCTGATTGTTGCTTCAGTCTCTGTGAGCCTGTAGGAGGCCTGCTTAGTTGATTCTGTGGGTTTTATTGTTATGTTCTTGAGCCTAATTGTTCCTACAATCCTTCCTTGCCTTCATTTGCAGGATTGTGTGAACTCTGCCTAATGTTTAGCTGGGGTCTCTGCATCTGCTACTATCAGGTGCTGAATGAATCCTCTCTCATGATTATTATGCCAGGAAATGGACCACAAGTTTAGCAGAGTATCACTAGGAATCATTTCATTGACTATTTTTTGCAAGTCCTATTCGGTTCTATCCTAGGTTCCTAGGCTATCCACTCTTAGGTTCCTGGCCCTCCAGGCATGGGCTCCTTCTCATAGCATGGGTCTCAAGTTGACCACTCCCACAAGTTCTGTGTCACCTTTTTGCCAGAATACTTTTCAGGGAGGACAAATTAAAGGCTGAAGGTTTTGTGGCTGTGATGGTATCCCACTCCCTCTACTGGAAGGCTTGCCTGGTTACAGAAGATGGCTGCTTCAGACTCCATATCCTACATTACTAGTCTTCCGTAGGGTCATCCTTATGAATTACTAGAAGTTTCCATTGCAATAGGTTCTATTTTGCCCTGAAAAAGTCCCACAATTTCAGTTGTCTTTCCCAGTACTCTTTCCCTCCACCATCCTGCTAATCCTTCTGTTTCCAACGCCACCCACCCCCAGTCCACTTCAAAATCTATTCTATTTTCCCTTCCCAGGGAGATCTATGAGTCTCATCTTGAGTCATACTTGTTGCTTAGCCTCTCTGGTCTGTAAATTGGAGCACTTTTATCCTTTATTTTACAGATAATGTCTACATTTAAGTGAGTTCATACAATGTTTATCTTCCTGGGTCTGGGTTACATCACTCATCCTGATTCTTTCTAGTTTCATACTTTTGCCTACAAATTTCATATTTTTTAACAGTTGAATTATACTCCATTGCGTAAATGTACCACATTTTCTTTATCCATTCTTCTTTTGAGGGACATCTAGGTTGTTTCCCATTTCTGGCTATTATGTATAAATCTGCTGTGAACATAGTTGAGCAAGTGTTCTTGTGGTAGTGTTGAGTATTCTTTGGGTATATGCCCAAAAGTGGTACATCTGAGCTGTGAAGTAGATTGATTCTGAATTTTCTGAAAACCTGCGTGTTGATTTCCAAAGTGGCTGTACAAGTTTCCACTCCAACCAGCAATGGGGGAGTGTTCCCCTTGCTTCATCCACAATCTTACCAGCATGAGCTGTCACTTATGCTTTTGATGTTAGCCATTCTCATAGGTATAAGATGGGATATCAGAGACATTTTGGTTTGAGTTTTCCTGATGGCTAAGGATGTTGAACGTTTCCTTAAGTGTTTCTCATCCATTTGAGATTTCTCTGCTAGGAATTTTCAGTTTAGATCCATATCCAATTATTAATTGATTTCTACTTTCCGGAGATTATATATTTTGAATATTAGCCCTCAGTGAGATGTGAAATTGGTGAAGATCTTTTCCCATTCTGTAGGCTGCCATTTTATCTTGGTGACAGTGTCCTTTGCCTTACAGAAGCTTTTCATTTTCATAAGGTCCCATGTATTAATTGTCAATCTTAATCTTTGTACTATTCAATGGTTGTTCTATTCAGGAAGTTGTCCCCTGTGCCAAGCAAGGCATTCAAGGATATTCCCCACTTTCTCTTCTATCAGGTTCAGGGTATCTACTATTTTGTTGTGGTCTTTGATATACTAGGACTTGAGTTTTGTGCAGGGTCATAGATATGAATCTGTTTGCATTCTTCTACAGGCTGATATTCAGTTAGGCCAGCATGATTTGTTGAAGATCCTTTCTTTCTTCCATTGTGTATTTCTGGCTTTGTAAAAAATCCGAGGTCACTAGATGTGTGGATTTATGTCTGGGTCTTTGATTTGGGTCCTTTAATCAACTTGTCTGTTTTTATACCAATATCATGGAGTTTTTATTGTTATACCTCTGTAATACAGCTTGAAATCAGGGATGGTGATACTTTGGAAAGTTCTTTTATTGTCCAAAATTGTTTTAGCTATCCTGGGTACATTGTTTTTCCATGTGAATTGTATTTTCAAGGTCTGTAAAGAATTGTGTTGGAATCTTGAATGAGATTGCATTGAATATATAGATTACTTTTGGTAAGATGACCATTTTTAGTATGTTAATCCTACTGGTCCATGGTCATGGGAGATATTCCCATCTTCTATTATCATCAATTATTTCTTCAAACATTTGAAATTCTTCTCATATATGTCCTTCACTTGCTTGGTTAGAGTTAGAACAAGATATTTTGTATTATAATCTGGCCATTATAAATGGTACTGTGTCTCTGATTTCTTTCTCAGCCTATTTGTTGTTTGTATATAAAATGGATGCTGATTTTTTTAATCTTGTATCCTGCCACTTAGCTGAAGGTGTTTATAAGTTGTAGGAGTTCCCTGATAGAATTTTGGGGCCACATAGGCATACTATCATACTTTGTCTTCTTCTGCAGTTTGTCTCCCTTTGTTCTGTTTAGTTGTCTTATTGCTGTAGCTAGAACTTCAAGTACTATATTGAATAGATATGGAAAGAGTGGACAGAATTGTTTAGTTCCAGATTTTAGTAGAATTGCTCAGTGTTTTTTACCATTTAATTTGATGTTGGCTGTAGGCCTGCTATAATTTACCTTTAGTATGTTAAGGTATGTTCATTATATCCCTGAGCTCTCCAAAAAATTTTATCATGAATGGGTCTTGGAATTTATCAAAGGATTTTCCAGCATCTAATGAGATGATAATTTTTCTTTCAGTTTGTTTATATGGAAGTTTACACTGACAGATTTTCATATGTTAAACCATTCCTGAATCTCTGGAATGAAGCCTACTTTATCATGGTGGATGACCTTTGGATGTATTCTTGGATTCAGTTTATGAGTATCACATTGAGTATTTTTGCACGAGTGTTCTTGATAGATATTGATCTGTAATTCTTTCTTTGTTAAATCTTTGTGGGGTTTGTGTATCAGGGTGACTGGTCTTATAAAATGAATTTGACAATATCCCTGTGATTTCTACTTTGTGGAATAATTTGAAGACTATTGGTATTAGCTCCTCTTTGAAAATCTGGTAAAATTCTGTGCTGAAACTATCTGGCTCTGGGCTTTGTTGGGATAGTTGGTAGACTTTAATGGCTATTTCTATCGCTTTAGGTGATATAGGTCTATATAAACTGTTTATCTGATCATCTTTTAATTTTGGTAAGTAGTGTTAGTCAAGAAAATTGTTCATCAATTTTGGATCTCCCCATTTTCTGTATTATAGCTTTTTTTTTTTTTTTTTTTTTTTTTTTTTTAGTGTATGACTCAATGATTCTATGAATTTCCTTGGTGTCTGTGGTTATGTCCACCATTTTTTTCTGATTTATTAGTTTGGATATTCTTTCTGTGTGTCTTTTAGATTGGATAAGAGTTTTTCTATCTTCTTGATTTTCTCAAAGATCCAACTCTTTGTTTCATTGATCTATATATTGCTCTTTTTGTTTCTATTTTATTGATTTCAGCCTTCAGTTTGATTATTTCCTGCCATCTATTCCTGGGTGGGTTTTTTGTTGTTGTTTTAGAGCTTTCAGGAGTACTATTAAGTTGCTAGTAAGAGTTCTCTCAAATTTCTCTATGGAGGCACTTCATTCCCTGAACTTTGCTCTGAGCACCACTTTTATTGTGTTCCATGAGTTTGGAAATGTGCATTTATTTTCACTGGATTTCAGGAAGTCTTTAAATTATTCCTCCATTTCTGCCTGGGCCCAGTAATTATTAAGTTGAGAGTTGTTCAATTTACATGAATTTGTAGGCTTTCTTTTGCCTTTGTTGTGGTTGAAATACAGCTTTGTTCCATGGTGGTCTGGTAGGATGCAGAAGGTTATTTCAATTTTCTTATATCTGCTGAGAATTGCTTTGTGACCAAGTGTGTTGGTCAGTTTTGTAGAGTGTTCTGTGAGGTGCTAAAAAGAAGATACATTCTTTTGTATTTGGGTGAAATGTTCTGTAGATATCTGTTAGGTCCATTTGTTTCATAAGGTCTGTGAGCTGTAGTATTTCTATCTGGTTTTTGACTGGATGATCTGTCCATTGGTGAGAATGGGATAGTGAAGTCTCCCACTATCAATGTGTGAGGGTCAATGTGTGATTTAAGCTTTAATAGTGTTTCCTTTATAAACATGGATGCCCTTGTGTTACAAACTGAAAAATCATCTTGGTTGATTTTTCCTTTGATGACTATGGAGTGTATTACTCTGTCTGTTTTGATTAACTTTGATTTAAAGTCTATTTTGTGAGATATTAGAATGACCACACCAGCTTGTTTCTTAGGTCCATTTGCTTGGAAGATCTTTTTCCAATGCTTTACTCTGAGATAATGTTTATCTTTCATGTTGAGGTGTGTTTCTTGTATGTAGAAGAAGCATAGATTCTGTTTTCCCCTTCATTTTGTTAGTCTGTGAGCTTTTATTGAGGAATTGAGTACATTGTTACTAAGAGATATCAATGAACAATTAATGTTAATTACTGTGTTGTTGTTGTTAGTATGTTTGTGTGTTTTGCTTTTTAGGGTTTTGCGATGTAGGATTATTTATTGTCTATATTTTTGAGGATGTAGTTAACATATTTTGGTAAGAGTTTTTCTTCTCATACTTTATATAGGGCTGGATTTGTTAATAGATATTGTTTGAATTTCACTTTATCATGGACTATTCTGTTTTTTCCATCTATGGTGATTGAAGATTTTGCTGAGTATAGTAGACAGGGCTGGTATCTATGGTCTTTTAGAGTCTTCAGGACATCTGACTAGACTCTTCTGACTTTAAATTCTAAATTGAGAAGTCCAGTGCAAATCTCATATGTTTGCCTTTATGTGTTACTTGGTCTTTTTTCTTGGCAGCTTTTAATATTATTTCTTTGTTCTGTATGTTTAGTGTTTTTATTGTTATGTATCAAGGGGACTTTCTTTTTCAATCCAATCTATTTGGTGTTCTGTAAGCTTCACAAGACATTTCTTTATTGGAGTATCTTCCTTTAGGTTAGGAAAATTTTCTTCTATTATTTTGTTAAAAATATTTTCTGGGCCTTTGACCTTGTCTCATTCTCCCTATTCTATTCTGATTATTCTTAGCTTTGGTCTTTCCATGGCATCCCAGATTTCCTGGTTGTTTTATTTTAGGCCTTTTTTAGATTTAAAATTTTCTTTGACTGGTATATTTATTTCTTCCATTATATCTTCAGTGTCTTGGGGTCTGTCTCTCTTCTATCTCTTGTGGTGTGTTGGTGATACCTGTGTCTATTGTTCCTGTTCACTTACCTAGAATTTTAAATTCTAGAATTCCTTCATTTTGTTTTCTTTATTATTTCTATTTCCATTTTAAGGTCTTGAACAGTTTGATTCATTTATTTGAACTGTTTGTTTGTCTTCTTGACGTTCTTTATGGGATTCACTTATTTTCTTCAGTTTTTCATTTGTATTTTTCTCAATTTCTTTAAAACATTTATTTATTGTCTCTTTAAGGACCTCTATCATCTTTATAATGTTGGTTTTATGGTCATTTTCTTGTGCTTCAATTGTGATGGAATATTCAGGGCTTGCTCTATATTCCAATACAACTCTGTTGGTTAAAAATTACCCTGGTGATTGTTGATTATATTCTCATACTGGTATCTAGGCAACTGCAGTTAAGGTGATATTACAGGTCTAGATGGTGAATTCTGAGTTTCTCTTTGTTGTATGGTTGTTTTGTTCATTGTTTTCTGTTTCCTTTCTAGTCTTCTGGCCAGAGTGGCCTGTGGTTGAGTAGTGGGTTTTCTCCCAAGCTGGGGTCTGAATTTCTGGCATCCAGTATGTCCTTTGGTCTAGCTGGGGATCCTCTGGGATTCTTTGTGCCTACTTGGCCTCTGATAGAGCAGGGAGCTAGGTTTCTGTGTAACTGTGTGGTCTCTGGTGGAGCAGGGGTTTTCTGCCAGATGTATGGGCTGAGATAAGTTAAGGAACAAAGGAGAGGGTTTTGGGATTAAGATGGGTGAGTTTCAGGGAATTGAAGGTGATTCATAAATGTAGAAAGTGTTACCTGGGGATCTGGGTGCTGGCCTCTTGTGGAGCAAGGGGCTTCTACCAGAGGTATGGGCCAGTATATAACTACTTGAGCTCTGGATCTGGGTGCTGGCATGGCTGCTGGTCTTTACAAAACAGTTTATTATATAATACCAATGACTAACAATCACAATATCAAAGAGAAAAATAAATTGGTCATCAAAATTATAAATTTCAAAATATGAATTTGAGAGAATGGAAGATATGGTATAGAATAAGAAAAGTTCCCAAGTCTCTCTTTTTTATTGAAAATATATTTGTCTCTCATCCTGACACGTTTCCCATAACTCCACTTCTTCCAGCTCCACTCACCCCCATTCTCCCAAAGTCCACTCCGCCTTAGTTTCCCTTTAGAAAAGAGCAGGATTCAAAAAGAAAACAACCAAACATGACAAAACAATATATAATAAGACAAGTTATCATGTGTTT
Source organism: Peromyscus leucopus (assembly GCF_004664715.2). Lineage (NCBI taxonomy): Eukaryota > Metazoa > Chordata > Mammalia > Rodentia > Cricetidae > Peromyscus > Peromyscus leucopus. The sequence continues at coordinate 80,378,828 of NC_051083.1, read as the reverse complement.
CTTCAGATAATACTGTGAACTTTCAAAACACAACTGCAAAAACTCAAAAAACTGTAACTAGAAAATTTGCTTAAAAATCCATGGAATGATATTTTTATGTAGATGATACACAAGTGTCACATTATCACAGGAATAGATAACAAATGTCACTATGATTTAATATGTGAATTAAAATATAATGAGTTACCACCACACATCCCCTATAATGCCTGGTTATGATAAAAAAAAAAAAGAGAAAAGATAATGGCAAGTACTGGGCAACATTCACAAATGGTCAAAATGCAGAAAATAACTGATCCTTGGGTGTCAGTTCTGGAAGATAAATCTACAACATAATTTTTGCATATCAGGATTGGGGAACATTACAAAAGAGGGGGAAGATTGTAAGAGTTAGAGATAACAAAGTACATTACAAGACTGTGTTTTCTAGAAATGGTAGGAAAGCAACATCCATAACACTTTAATTATATGACTGCCTAAACAAGACCTAACAATGACAATAGCAATAGACATCCAAACATGGAAGGGAGAAATCTCTTAGAATCAGGGCAGCCCTACCCAAAAAACTACAGAAATTTAATTACTTCCAAGAGAGGAAGAACTAGTCTCTCCTAGAGATGAACCACTTAATTGGATTTCAAAAACTAGGTGATAAGCCCTGAAATCATACATTCAGAAGCAACAATAAAAGTACACAGAAATATGTTTATGTTTTTATATATAAATATTATTGTTACATATATGTATGCATAATATCAAACAAAAAGAGGCCGTGAATTTCTGAGGGTATGGGGGTGGGGAGATGAGCAGTGTTATAAGTAAGAGAAATCATGTAATAATATTTTAATTGAAAAGAACATTAAGAAATTATACATGGTAAATGAGACAGACACTTTCTAGTTTTCATTAAAATAAAAAGAGGTGTATGTCCTCTCAAATAGTTTGTTCATGAATGGGTAAAAGTATTATTTATATTATTTACAAAGTATAAATAACCCAAAGCTTCATCAACATGTTAAAGAATAAGCAAATTGGTATAGCTATATAAAAGAGCATAACTTCATATAAAAAATGAATGGGATATTGACACAAACAATAGCATGGATGAAACAAAAATTTTATGAGTACATAATTCCAAATAATAAATTATAGGTACTATGTTATGTCAATTATATGAACAGAAGAAAACACAAAGTAATTTAAAATAAAAAAAGGAGAACAATGGTGCTTTGGTAGCAGGGAATATCAGAAAGTAGTTACTACAAAAAGTAATTGAGATTATTATGAATATATTTACTTTATTAAGTGTAATAATCATTCAATGTGTATATTCTTATGTAAAAATTTATCAAATTGTGTATTTAATGATATGAATGTGATTATAAATCATGAAGTTATTGTATATTAAGCATATCATTACTTTCTATATATAGCTTTGTACAAATATAACTGAAATATATGCATATTTAAGTTGGTAGTTATTATTCTTAAATTATCAATTATATAAAAATATTTGTATGTATAAATACAAGATATATATATGTATGTATCTTTCATGTGGTATTAAATTACATATATGTATATGCATATTATACATGCATGTATGTATATGTAAGTTATGCAAAGAATGCCAAAGCATCCAAAACAGAGGAATTTTGAGCATCATTGGCTACTGTCACTACAAAGAAACTCACATGACATAGAACTGGTAAAGAATAGACTGTTTTTGAAAACAGGTTGGTATTCTTAGACTAGTGCTTATTGCAACATATGAAAATGCTACAGTTGGTGAAAAGTTGATCCAGAGAAAGGATATTTAAATAAATGTTAGCTTAATAATTCCTATAAATTTTTCTTGAAAGGTTGAACTCCATCTTTTTTTCATGATAGGAAATAACAGAGATTAATGATCTACTATTAAATGTATTTTGAGGGAATTGGGTGCAATTTTGTGAAGCATTGAAGGCAATTCTTATGCATTATAAATTATATGGTAATTAAAAAGCATTCATAAAAATTGCCCACTTCCTCACTAAAGAAAAAAATGAGCAATAAACTCATGGAATTGGATTGGTAATTTATGTCATTTTTAAAATTGTCATTTGAAGCATTTCAGTTTTGCTCCTAATTAATTATATACTGTCCTAACTAGTGAAATGCGAAGTTCAGGATTGCAGCAATTGTTTAGCTTAGAGTTTTTCTAATCAAGTCATTGAAGGACTTTTCCTTTTTATTTTTTCAAAGAAATCATTTCTAATCATAACTCCTAGAACACTGTAGGGTTTGAGATAAATTATTATAAAAAATAAAATACAGGAAGATACAAAATATATGCCTTTACAGTGATCTTACTCTGTGTCAGGGAAGTTAGGCAACATCCAAACTGAGGACTTCTTCCCTCTTTTACTTTATAAGTAAAGAATATTCCTTTATTCTTTCTGAATACTGAAAATCACTGCACACACTCACATGCACACAAATAGATAAATATGCAATATGCACAATGACATCTATCCTTCTAACTGATAAATGACAAGAATATATATGGATGGCAAGTGAAATATTAGACTTTCTTACCTGTGTTAGTTGCCATTAGTCAAGGTTATAAAGACAGCTGAAAGTAAAATGGCTCACGTCATTAAATCATGTATGCTAGGTAAATATTACATAGGACTTAATGGATATGATTGACTTGTTTGCATGCTTAATAGAAAAGAAAAGGAAAAAACTCATTTAGAGCTAACAAACCTTAGCAATACTTGCATTGGACAATTTGCAAACCAAGATTCACTTTTAAATTTGAGACTATATATGTATGGAATTTTAGAAATGTTATCTTAGCAGCCATCATGATTTTTACATTTTTTTTAATTTTTGTTTTATTTTACAATACCATTCAGTTCTACATAACAGCCACAGATTCCCTTGTTCTCCCCCTTCCTGCCCCCTCCCCTTCCCCCAGCACACCCCCTATTCCCATCTCCTCCAGATCAAGGTCTCCCCCAAGGACTGGGATCAACCTGATAGACCCAGTCCAGGCAGGTCCAGTCCCCTCCCCCCAGATTGAGCCAAGCGTTCCTGCAAAAGTCCCAGGTTTCAAACAGCTAACTCATGCAATGAGCCCAGGACCTGGTACCACTGCCTAGATGACTCCCAAACAGATCAAGCCAACCAACTCTCTCACCTATTCAGAGGGCCTGATCCAGTTGGGGGCCCCCCAGCCTTTGGTTCATAGTTCATGTGTTTCCATTCGTTTGGCTATTTGTCCCTGTGCTTTATCCAACCTTGGTTTCAACAATTCTCGCTCATATAAACCCTCCTCTTTCTCGCTAACTAGACTCCCGGCGGTCTACCAGGGGCCTAGCTGTGAATGTCTGCATCCAGATTCCTCAGTCGATGGATGGGGTTTTTGGCACAACTATTAGGGTGTTTGGCCATCCCATCACCAGAGTCCCGGCTGTCTCTCAACCATTGCCATCAGACTTTTGTGGGGTTATCTTTGTGGATTTCTGTGGGCCTCTTTAGCACTTTGTTTCTTCCTTTTCTCATGTGGTCTTCATTTACCATGGTCTCCTATTCCTTGTTCTCCCTCTCTGTTCTTGATCCAGCTGGGATCTCCCACTCCCCTAAGCTCTCTTTCTTTCGACACTTGCCCTTTATTTTTCCCACTCATGTCCAGGTTGTTCATGTAGATCTCAGCCATTTCTCTGTCATTGGGCGATCCTTGTGTCTTTCTTGCGGTCCTGTTTTCCAGGTAGCCTCACTAGTGATGTGAGTATCAGGCCAGTCATCCTTGTTCAACATCTAGTAACCTCTTATGAGTGAGTACATACGATATTTATCTTTATGATTCTGGGTTACCTCACTCAGGATAATTTTTTCTAGATCCATTCTTTGCCTGCAAACCTCATGATGTCATTGTTTTTCTCTGCTGAATAGTATTCCATTTTGTATATGTGCCACAATTTATTTATCCATTCTTCAGTTGAAGGGCATCTAGGTTGTTTCCAGGTTTTGGCTATTACAAACAATGCTGATATGAACATAGCTGAGCAAGTGCTCTTGTATTATGATTGAGCATTTCTTGGCTGTATGCCCAAGAGTGGTATAGCTGGATCTTGGGGGAGATTGATTCCCAGTTTTCTAAGAAAGCACCAGATTGATTTCCAAAGTGGTTGTACAAGCTTGCATTCCCACCAGCAGTGGAGGAGAGTTCCCCTAGTCCCACATCCTCTCCAGCATAAAGTGTCTTCAATGCTTTTGATCTTAGCCATTCTGACAGGTGTAAGGTGGTATCTCAGAGTTGTTTTGATTTGCATTTCCCTGATGATTAGGGATGTTGAGCAATTCCTTAAATGTCTTTCAGCCATTTGAGTTTCCTTTGTTGAGAATTCTCTGTTTAGCTCTATAGCCCATTTCTTAATTGGACTGTTGGGCATTTTGATGTCTAATTTTTTGAGTTCCTTATATATTCTGGATATCAGTACTCTGTCAGATGTGGGGTTGGTGAAGATTTTTCCCATTCTGTAGGCTGTCGGTTTGCCTTGTTGACCGTATCCTTTGATCTACAAAAGCTTCTCAGTTTCAAGAGGTCCCATTGATTGATTGTTTCTCTCAGTGTCTGTGCTACTGGTGTTATATTTAGGAAGTGATCTCCTATACAAATGTGTTCAAGACTACTTCCTACTTTCTCTTCTAGCAGGTTCAGAGTAGCTGGATTTATGTTGAGGTCCTTGATCCATTTGGACTTAAGTTTTGTGCTCGGTGACAGATATGGATCTATTTGCAGCCTTCTACACGTTGATATCCAGTTATGCCAGCACCATTTGTTGAAGATGCTTTCTTTTTTCCATTGTACACTTTTGGCTTCTTTGTCAAAAATTATATGTTCATAGGTGTGTGGGTTAATGTCAGGGTCTTCAATTTGATTCCATTGGTCCACACGTCGGTTTTTATGCCAGTACCAAGCTGTTTTTACTACTGTAGCTCTATAGTAGAGCTTTAAGTCAGGGATTGTAATGCCTCCAGAGGTTGTTTTATTGTACAGGATTCTTTTGGCTATCCTGGGTTTTTTGTTTTTCCATATGAAGTTGAGTATTATTTTTTCCAGGTCTGTGAAGAATTGTGTTGGTATTTTGATGGGGATTGCATTGAATCTGTAGATAGCTTTTGGTAAAATTGCCATTTTTACTATGTTGGTCCTGCCTATCCATGAGCATGGGAGATCTTTCCATTGTCTGACATCTTCTTTAATTTTTTTTCAGGGACTTAAAGTTCTTGTCATATAGGTCCTTCACTTGCTTGGTTAGTGTTACCCCAAGGTATTTTATGTCATTTGTGGCTATTGTAAAGGGTGATGTATCTCTGATTTCCTTCATAGCTTCTTTGTCCATTTGATATAGGAGGGCTACTGATTTTTTTGAGTTGATCTTGTATCCTGCTATGTTGCTGAAGGTGTTTATAAGCTTTATCAGTTCCTGGGTGGAATCTTTGGGGTCACTCATGTATACTATCATGTCATCTGCAAATAGGGAAAGCTTGACTTCTTCCTTTCCAATTTGTATCCCCTTAACCTCCTTATGTTGTGTTATTGCTCTGGCTAGAACTTCAAGTACTATATTGAATAAGTATGGGGAGAGTGGACAGCCTTGTCTCATTTCTGATTTTAGTGGAATTGTTTTGTGTTTCTCTCCATTTAATTTGATGCTGGCTGTTGGCTTGCTGTAAAATGCCTTTATTATGTTTAGGTATGTTCCTTGTATTCCTGATCGCTCCAAGACTTTTATCACTAAGGTGTGTTGGATTGTGTTAAATGCCTTTTTTGCATCTTTGAGATGATCATGTGTTTTTTTTTTTTTTCTTTGAGTTTGTTTATATGGTGTATTACATTGACGGACTTTCATATGTTGAACCACACTTGCATTCCTGGGATGATGCCTACTTGATAGTGGTGGATAATTGTTCTGATGTGTTTTGGAGTCTGTTTGCCAGTATTTTTTTTAACTGCAATCTGGTTTATTTCTATGTATTACAAATGTATAAAAGATCCTCCATCAACACTGCTGATAGCAGCAGAACCTTGAGAAATATACCTTTGGTTTGCCTCAGAAAAGGAACACATATTGCACTGTAAAGTTTATAAAATTGGGCAACATTGTGGTAATGATACAATACCAGTTTTAAGAGTTCAGTAACTAATGGGGAGCCAATGGGATGCATGCAGAACTGTAAAAGCGATCTCACTTAGCCAGCTGTACACGTAGACTGTAAATCTACATTCAGATCATTTCTGAACTAAGACTATCATCTCAGTTTATCTGTTGAGGTCAACCAGGAAACCCTAGAATATACCTTGATTTTTGCAAAAAACAAAATAGGGGGAGGGGTTTCTTCAGCATTTCAGTCCAGGAGTAACAGTATCCTAATAGGCAAAGTGTTCTCTCACTGTCAACATAGAATGAACTGCTGCTGGAGGTCAACTTGGGCTTTAATTTGCATTAGCACTTACATGCATAGTAGTCCAAGTTGTTGACCTCATGACTTGAAAAAGTAACTCTAAAAAAGTAAAATGGCCCTTCTTGGAAGACTAAAGAAAGACATCCAGCCACAGTTGTAAAAAGTCTCATCAAAACAATGTAACCTTTTATGAATTACGCCTCTATTTAAAAAAAAAAAAAGTAGCCCCAAATAAGAAGCAGCTCTGAAAAAGAAAATATAACTTAAGATATTTGAAAAAAAACAAGGTGAATACAGGTTCAAAAATAATTAAGATACATTTTCCTAAGGCTACCTAGAATTAGGCTTTAAAGAATTCTACCATTTCAAGTTTACCACTAGTTACTAGATACCTATTTACAAACAAGATGTTCACCTTTTTTGTTCCTTTATCAAGAGAAAAATCTACCTTCAGACTATGAGGGTGGTGATGGGGAGGGACTAGAAAACAAGATTCAAACAATCCCATGCAAATATCACATTTTTCAAATGGAAGAACTCCAAACTGCACTAGAAGTTCCAATCACTAAGATAATTTCCATTGAAATGATTTAAGTACAAATACATGGCACCAAGGTTTAGGTCTAATATAGGCATGACAACCAAGTTCTTGTTTTCTGGAAGAAAGGCCTCAAAAGTCCCACTCAATTCCACGTAACAATGCTTCAAAGATCGAAGCATTATATGTTACTTGGTCTTTTTCCTTTGCGGCTCTTAATATTTTTTCTTTGTTCTGTGTGTTTAGTGTTTTGATTATTATGTGGCGAGGGGACTTTTTTTTGGATCCAGCCTATTTGGTGTTCTTTAAGCTTCTTGTATCTTCATAGGTATTTCTTTCTTTAGGTTAGGAAAGTTTTCTTCTATGATTTTGTTGAATATATTTTCTGTGCCTTTGAGTTGGTATTCTTCTCCTTCTTCTATCCCTATTATTCTTAGGTTTGGTCTTTTTATGGTGTCCCAAATTTTCTGGACGTTTTGTGTTATGACCTTTTTGTCTTTAGTGTTTTCTTTGACTGACGAATCTATTTTCTCTATCGTGTCTTCAGTGTCAGAGATTCTCTGATCCATCTCTTGCAATCGGTTGGTTATGCTTGTTTCTGTAGTTCCTGTTCGTTTAGTCAGGATTTCTATTTCCAGCATTCCCTCAGCATGTGTTTTCTTTATTGTCTCAAATTCATTTTTCAGATCTTGGAATGTTTCTTTCATCTGTTTAATTGCTTTTTCTTGGCTTGATTTGATTTCTTCCCATTTTTTGTTCGTTTTTTCTTCCATTTCTTTAAGGGAGTTTTTTATTTCCTCTTTAATGGAGTTTTTCATTTCCTCTTTAAGGGAAGTTTTTATTTCCTCTTTAAGGGAAGTTTTTCATTTCCTCTTTAAGGAAAGTTTTTATTTCCTCATTAAGGTAGTTTTTCATTTCCTCTTTAAGGAAAGTTTTTATTTCTCTTTGAGGGAATGTTTTATTTCTTATTTAAGGGCCTCTATCATCTTCTTAAAGTCATTTTTATGGTTGATTTCTTGTTTCTTCTGTCATGGTATGTTTAGGTCTTGCAGGTGTAGAATCACTAGGTTCTGATGTTGCCATATAGGTCTTTATGTTGTTGCCTGCATTTTTGCACTGGCGTCTACTCATCTCTTCCTCTGTGCAGTGCAGGTGGGGTCTGTGTCTGAGAGTGACTCTCTTGTTCTAATTTTTAGTCTTGGTTTAGTAGGGGTTCTTGGTTAAATTGGTGCTATTGGGCTGTTTCTTCAGGGACAGCTGATTTCAGTCAGTGAACTATATACTTATGATTCTAGTGATCTGGTTTGGTGGCTGGGCAGCGCCTTCTTCTGTGTTCCCAGGTCACGTTTTGTTCATTTGTCAACTCCTCAGCTGATCTTATTTCTTCAGACTTCAAACTGTAGGCATTTGAATCCTCTCCCAGATGGGTTTCAGCTGAGCAGGGTAGTCTCACCAACACCTCCAAGTTGTTGGGTTTCACAGGATCAGCAGTTGGGCCCTGGGACGTCCTCACACGGAATGCTCAGATTCGCTCCGGTCCAACCCACGGAGATAGCCTCCTCCCCAGGCGTTGGGGCTAGGGGCATGCCCGCTCCAAGCTGCTTCCACCTGTCTCTGTCCCCAGGCCTGTCCACCCCTGTGGTCCGCTACCACAGGCCTACCTGCATCTGCTTGTCTCCACCGCTGGGCCTGTATGTCCCTGTCAAACGCTGCCGGGTTGTCTGCTGCTGCGGGCCGCCAATGGGCCCTTATGTCTCTGCCTGCCGCCACAGCGGGCACATCTACCTCTGCTTGTCACCGCCTCCAGGCCCATCTACCTTTGTGGGCCGCCACAGGGCCTGTATGTCTCTGCCGGCTGCTACTGGGCCCCTATGTCCCCTTTGGCCGCTGCCAGCGGGGCTGCCTACCTCTGCACTCTTTTTTCTTAAATAGGGTTCCTCTGTGTAGCCTTAGCTGTCCTAGAACTAACTCTGTAGACCAAGCTGGCCTCTAACTCACAGAGGTTCACCTGCCTCTCGCCAGTATTTTATTGAGTATTTTTGCATCAATGTTCATGAGGGAGATCGGTCTGTAGTTCTCTTTCTTTGTTGTATCCTTGTTTGGTTTAGGAATCAGGGTAATTATAGCCTCATAGAAGGAGTTTGGTAATGTTCCTTCTGTTTCTATTGTGTGGAACAATTTAGAGAGTATTGGTATTAACTCTTCTTTGAAGATCTGGTAGAATTCTGTGCTGAAACCATCTGGTCCTGGGCTTTTTTTTTTTTTTTTTTTTTTTTTTTTGGTTGGGAGAGTTTTAATGAATGCTTCTATTGCCTTAGGTGTTATTGGACTATTTAAATAGTTTATCTGGTCTTGATTTAACTTAGGTATGTGGTACTTATCCAGAAAATTGTCCACTTCTATTAGGTTTTCCAGTTTTGTGGAGTAGAGGTTTTTGAAATATGACCTGATAATTCTCAGAATTTCCTCAATGTCTGTTGTTATGTCCCCCTTTTCATTTCTGATTTTGTTGATTTGGATTCTCTCTCTGTGTCTTCTGTTTAGTTTGGATAAGAGCTTGTCTATCTTGTTGATTTTCTCAAAGAACCAACTCTTTGTTTCAATAATTATTTGTATTGTTCTCTTAGTTTCTATTTTATTGATTTCACCTCTCACTTTGATAATTTCCTGGCATCTATTCTTCCTGGGAGACTGTGTTTCTTCTTGTTCTAGAGCTTTCAGGTGTGCTGTTAAGTCACTAATGTGAGATTTCTCCAACTTCTTTATGTGGGCATTTAGTGCTATGAATTTCCCTCTTAACACTGCTTTCATAGTGTCCCATAAGTTTGGGTATGTAGTGTCTTCATTTTCATTGATCTCTAGGAAGTCTTTAATTTCTTTCTTTATTTCTTCCTTAACCCGTTGGTGATTCAGTTGAGCATTATTCAGTTTCCATGAGATTGTAGGTTTTCTGTAGTTTTTGTTGTTGAAATCTAACTTTAAACCATGGTGGTCTGATAGAACACAGGAAGTTATTCCAATTGTTTTATATCTGTTGAGATTTGCTTTGTGGCAAATTTTAGAAAAATTTCCATGGGGTGCTGAGAAGAAGGTATATTCTCTTTTGTTATGAAGGAATGTTCTGTAGATATCAATTAAGTCCAATTGGGTCATGACATCAGTTAAGTCCTTTATTTCTCTGTTAAGTTTCAATTTGGGAGATCTGTCCAGTGGTGAAAGTGGGGAGTTGTGATCTCCCACTATTAATGTGTGGGGTTTTATATGTGGTTTAAGCTTTAGTAATGTTTCTTTTACATATGTGGGTGCCCTTGTGTTTGGGGCATAAATGTTCAGAATTGAAACTTCATCTTGGTGGATCATTCCTGTGATGAGGATGTAATGCCCTTCTTGATCTCTTTTGATTGAATTTAGTTTGAAGTCTATTTTGTTTCATATCAGGATGACTGCACCCACTTATTTCTTAAGACCATTTGATTGGAAAGTCTCTTCCCAGCCTATTATTCTTAGGTAGTGTCTGTCTTTGAATTTGAGATGTATTTCTTGTATGCAGCAGAAAGATGGGTCCTGCTTTTGTATCCATTCTGTAAGCCTATATCTTTTATATAAAGTCCATTAATATTAAGTGAATTAAGTCCATTGATATTAAGGGATATTAATGAACAGTGATTGTTCATCCCTGTTATTTTTGTTGGTAGTGTGTGTGTACTTCTCTTCTTTGGGGTTTACTACTGTGGCTTTATCTATTGCCTGTGTTTTCAAGGGTGTATCTAACTACCTTTGGTTGAAATTTTCCTTCTAGTGCTTTCTGTAGGGCTGGGTTTGTGGATAAGTATTGTTTAAATCTGGCTTTTTCTTGAAATGTCTTGTTCATTCCATCTATGATGATTGAAAGTTTTGCTGGGTATATTAGTCTGGGCTGACATCCATGGTCACTTAGTGTCTGCATTACATTTGTCCAGGTCCGTCTGGATTCAAAGTCTCCATTGAGAAATTGGGTGTTATTCTGATTGGTTTGCCTTTATAGGTTACTTGGCCTTTTCCCTTTGCTGCTCTTAATATTCTTTCTTTATTCCGTACATTTAGTTGTTTAATTATTATGTGGCAAGGGGACTTTTTTGGGGGGTCTAGTCTGTTTGGTGTTCTTTAGGCTTCTTGTATCTTCATAGGCATTTCCTTCTTTAAGTTGGGAAAGTTTTCTTCTATGATTTTGTTGAATATATTTTCTGTACCTTTGAGTTGGTGTTCTTCACCTCCTTCTATCCTGGAGAGCCAGGAGTCTAATTAGTGAGAAAGAGGAGGGTTTATATGAGCGAGAATTTTTGAAACCAAGGTTGGATAAAGCTTAGGGACAAATAGCCAAATGAATGGAAACACATGAACTATGAACCAAAGGCTGGGGGGCCCCCAACTAGATCAGGCCCTCTGATCTATGTTATCTTCATACATTTAAATTTTTGCTTTGCTGAAAACTCCAACTATCCATTTGTCCTTTTGTTGTGGGATAAACATTCTGCATACTGTAAAGATGTGTCTCTGCCTAAGATTCCTTCTGATTTGTTTAATAAAATGCTGAATAGCAAATAGCTGGGCATGAATGAAATAGGTGGATTTCTAGGGATAGAGAGAAACTCTGGGAAGAAGAAAGATGGAGAGATGTCAGTAAGATGTGGAACAAGTGGGACATACAGATTTAGGGGGAAATTATGCTTAGAAAACAAAAAGCTTTGGATTCCTTCAAAATTAATAAGGACCATATTTGAAAATCTTGACTGCAGACAGAAAAGAAGAAACAAACAAACAAAAAAAAAAACTACAAGACTGGTGACAAATGAGCTGATCCCTTGATCCCTTGACATAGGAACAACTCTAAGACAGGATGAGATATGATAAATCTTGTTAGCTACAGAGTCCTAATGACTTATTACATGCCATCCTTTCATATGACATGAATAGAGATTTATATTAAAGTTTGGTTATATAGTCCAAATGGATTTACAAGGTTGACTGTAGTTTTTAACCTGCTCAAACATATTGACTGTAGTTTTTAACCTGCTCAAACATAGAACAAAGAGTCATCTTTAGCAGATTTGTACACACTAACCATTCCATACTTGTGTCAATGCAGATATACATGTTACCTTTAAAATTATGCATGTTTTCAGAACAAAGGGACCAAACATTAAATAAAACAAGTAGCCCAGGTGATCAAGCCTCTCAGAATGCCTCTGTTGCAGTTTCCTTAAAAATATGCATCCAGAACAACTTCAAAGCTTCTAGCTGAAATGGTCCAGCCTTATGGATGACTCCAGCCAGGAATTCCAATGAGCCCTGTACTTTCCCATCACAGATTGGACAACAGCTGGCTGTCCCAAGGCTTGACCATTACCCCAATTTTCTCAGTCCCCTAGAGATTCCATCTTCCCCAGACAACAGGAAGTTAAATTAAGAACATGACGCTCATATTACCAAGAGGTAGGATGGGTTGTTTTGGTTGATTTGGTGGATTAGGAATGTTTATCATGATTTAGGGAGGTTGGTTGCAAGTTGTTGTTAGTCATGGTCAGGAAGAAAACTAAGCAAAGATTATACTCAGGAATCTCATTCTGAAAAGAAAAAAGAGAGAATATAGGAAGGAGAAGGAAAAGAATAGATTACTGATCTAATTTAAAAAAGTAACTACTAGTCTCAAATATTTTACATTGTTATGAATATATTTATACAAATTTAATGTTATTTTTGTTAGAACATATTTCTACTTTTTAAGTTATTGTACTTATGCAGCTCATTTAAAATGTAATATAATGTTATTGTCCTTGAAATCTATTTAGGATAATAAGGGATACATGTTAGTAATTAGTCATCTATAGCAATCAAATTTGTGGTCATGTTAGAATGTTTGCAAGGTCAAACAGAGTTATATTTTAGATAGATAGGTGGTCTTCAAATACTTCAGAGACCTACAGAATATGACATTTAACATGTTTTAATAACCTAAGGCTTTTCATGACAATGAGACACATCTATTCATGGAAGCACTAATTTATTTCCAAAAAAGGTTATGGGCATTGAAGAACTTCCATATGCAGTTTTCTTTTGTTGTTGTTTTTTTTTTTTTTTTTTTTTTTTTTTTTTTTTTTTTTTTTTTTTTGGTTTTTCGAGACAGGGTTTCTCTTGTGTAGCTTTGCGCCTTTCCTGGAACTCACTTGGTAGCCCAGGCTGGCCTCGAACTCACAGAGATCCGCCTGGCTCTGCCTCCCGAGTGCTGGGATTAAAGGCGTGCACCACCACCGCCCAGCCCATATGGAGTTTTCATTCATTTATGTCAAATTTAAACACTGGACAAGAAACTGCCATTTGACTCTTGGTAGTATGCTATCCAAATTGAACAGGCAGACCACAAAAGAAGGCAACTAACCAACTTTGCAAGACAAGGTAGAACAGTCCTTCAAAAATGCCTGCTTCACAGACAAGCCAGCTTTAAATTTGACACCTGTAGGCCAAAGATGGTTTCCATAACATTTCAGAGGAAACTCTGTTGACTGTACAGGCAGCCAGATGTTTCTGTCATTTCTTTAGTTTTGGAAGTTGTTTGCTCTGCACTTCCTGTTTACTCAGGTAATATTATATCCTTCTTGGGTCTCTGATGGGGTTGAAGAATAGATAGTTACAGTTACAGTTTTCGTTGTTACCAAATTCAGAAAAAAAAACTCACAAAATGATGTAAAGTGTGTAAGGTTGAGAGACATGAAAGATTAAATTGCTTATCTAAGAAAATATTTTAAGTTCTGAAAAATATTTTCAGAGTGGTAATAAAATTTATGGTAAAAAGTGTTTTAGGTATAAAACTTTGGACTCATCAAGATGGGATAGATAATAGAGTACTTTCTCTGAATTTGCCAACTACTAATAAACTGGACATTGTGAATGTAATCCTTACTTGATAATTGTTCTTATTGTATATAGTTTTACGGCATCAGAGTTAGATGCTCTCCTTTTTCTTTAGACACAAATAAGGAAATGTTGTAGTATAATGTTTCTGTACACTGTAAAGATGTAATTGCCTAAGGCACCTTCTGATTTGATTAATAAAAAGTGGAATGGCCAAAAGCTAGGCAGGAGAGAATGGGTGAGATTTCTGTGGAGAGAAAAGAACTCTGTGGAGAAAAGAGACAGAGAGAGGCCAGTGGGATGTAGAGCAAGTGGGACATAAAGAAGCCATGTGACAGAAAATAAAGTAATAGAAAGAGGTTAATTTTAGTTATAAGAACAAGTTGGTAACAAATTTTATCTAAAGACCAAGCTTTCATGATTAATAATAAGTTTCCAAGTCAGCATTTGTGTGCTGGCCTTCCAAAGAAATTCTGATGAGAATGTTCAACTGCATTTTTGTTTTCCACTTGTTCCTCACCCTTTTTTTAACCCCTCTCCTTGCCAACTTCTTTTTCTCAAAAAGTGGCTCTTATACATTAGAATATGTTTTAGACAGAAAATCAGATAAATCAAAGTAAATATATAAACAAGTATCCTTCAACTGAGTTAATAGTTCAAGTTTCAGTAGTCTATTGATATATATATATATATATATATATATATATATATATATATATATAATCATATGTGTGTGTTCTTGAATATCCTGTTTTCTTTTTTCCTTTTGGTTTATCATTACTGAGAAAGGCAGTCTGTGCATTCACTATTAACTGATTGTTTTTCCACTGCCAGAATAGCAATTACATAATGCTGGGATGATTTTTTTTAACCATTTTAATCTATTATTTTATTTCTTGTCCCTACTACATTGACAAAAACAAGAATAATCTAAGGAATATATTTTAAAATATATATTTCTTCATTAAGGAATTAATGATTGAAAAAACACTGTTTATTATTATGTGCTGCTTGTACACACATGCTTTCTAGAATAAACATGGTAGGGAGGAATTAGTATACACCTGTCTGATTCATTATTTAATGCTTTAGATTTCTATGTAATAAGATTTCTAAATTTGTCAGAATATATATTCTGGAATTAGTTTCCAAAACCAACATAGCATTTCTTTTCTCATTCTATAGAATGAATCTCCATTTGGAATGAACTATAATCCAAGTGGTTGAGTACACTTGTAAAGGATTTTTCCTTAATTAAATAATTTGAAGTGGGAAGACCTACTTTTAATCTGGACAATCTGAGGTGGGATACTACATCTTTAATCCAGATATTTTGATGTGAGAATATCCACCTCTGCCTGTCTCCCTGTCTATCTATCATCTATCTATCTATCTATCTATCTATCTATCTATCTATCTATCTATCTATTTATCATCTATCTGTCTGGATGTCTGGATGTATATCTAGATCTGTAGATAAATAAGTAGGTAGAGTTACTTTATAAGTTCTGTACCTGTAGAGAGCCCTGACTAATTCACTTGGATATATGTACATGTTCAATTTCCACAGCATCAATCACATAGCATAAAAATGGAGGCAAATAACCTGTGGTATACAAAAGGTTTTTACTCAAAAAGAAAAATTAGATTTATTTTAGTGCATTATTTTCTCATAATTAAAAAGCTAAAATAATCTAAATTCCCTTTTCCAGAGTATTATGTAGATATGTCATTTCTTTAACAAGGTTTTAAAGTAAATATTGATTTCTTCCAAGATATTTCATTTGAACAAAATTATTCAAAATTTGGGTGAAATTTTTGTCTTATAGCCATAGAACACAGAACACATATGTTTTCACAGAACAAAAAGATACTTGTATTTGGACTAAAAATTACATCAAACAACAAGTACAAGCTAGGTATTGGTGGTCATCTAAAAATCTCAGAACTGTAGAAGCTGAACAAGGAAGATCATGAGTTTGAAGGTAGTCTAAGTGAATCAATCAGTGAATCTTTCTCCAAAAGAAAAATATCACATACATATATGTGTATGTGTGTATATATATATATATATATATCCTGATATGACATTTATCACCGTGGAAGAGATATTCTACATCTCAAAGCATTTATGTCTTTATTCATACAATATCTTTTTGTATGGTTATTAGGTTTGAAAGATGTCTGGCTACTTCATTAACTGTTGGTTGATGTTTACAGGATCTGAAAATTCTAAACATTTTCAAGACAAAAAAAGTGCAACTAATAGCCTCATTTGCATCTTAACACATTTTTAAAAATTTAGAAATTTTCATGAAGAACTCAAAACATTTAGAATTGTAGATATAAACATGGCTCTCTCTATTTTTCCTCTTTATTTCATATAACTACATGTCTGAAGATTGATATAACATTATATATAATCACTTTAATGTGAATACCAACACATTATAGTAAATGCCCCATGAATACATATTGTTAAATTACTATCAGTGCAAGGAAAAAGATGTAATTACAGAGACCAAGTTTTAGCATAAGTATTAATGACCTGGCTTCAATTGCTAAGAATATGATGGAGTAAGTTAGCTTAGAAGACAAGAGAATTTCATACCATTGAATCTGATTTATCTAGATATTATTCATTTCTTAGGCTCAGATTTAATTGTTTCCTGTTTTTATGTATTTTATTGTTTACATTGTTTTTAAACCAAAATTGTTAGATTAAGCATACACATAAGAATAAATAAAAGTACACATAAATAATAAAAAGCATACACATAAAAATAAATATAATAAAAAGATGAAATCCAAACAATAATATAAGAAACAAAATTGAGAACTCATAATCAAATAAAATAATATATCTTTACTTAGCAATTTTTATGGCAAATACAGAATGATTAGAACTTTTATCCAATTGCCTCATTTAAGCTATCAAAATATGTAATAATTAGTGTTGTTAATATTTTCATTAAAAAAGGGAAAGTTTGGACAGGTCATATATCTCAATAAAATGTGTTCTGATACAAAGCAATGTAACTCAAACTCTGTGTCATTTTTTGTTATATGTAGCTTATTTATGTAAATTTATAAATGTATATGCATAAGTATAAGGATATGTGTATTCTTTATAGATGATAGGTAGCAGTGATCTCTTATTTGAGCTTTTGTAACATCTGAACATTGTCATTGTATTTTGATAGTGTATTGATAATGTATTGATTCACATTTTCCTAAAATAGAATCCTTACAATCTATTTTCCCGGTCTTTATTTTAGTTCAGTTGTAGATACATGCACTTTTACAGATATAAAAACTTTGATTTGAATTTTGAACCAAAGTTGTAATAAAACAGGGATGATGTCTACCATGCACTCACCTAGCATGTTTTGATCAAAACAGCAGGTTTTATAAGTGGGTTTTAGCCATACCAGTAGATTTGACATCCTACAAACTGGTCTATGGGCAAATTAATGTCATTTATGGCAGCCATTTTCTTATCCATCTGACAATATATGCACTTTCCCATAGTTACAGGATGCTTATCTTCAAGTACATTTATCTTGATCTTTGTAAAATTCTGTGTACTACTTAATGTTCTGAAGTAAATTAATTTTCTGCTTCAACTAGCCAGAATGAAGTTGCTTCCTTGCAATTGTATATTATATGGCATATATGAATGTTTTTCAAAACCCATTTAATCCAAACCATTTAAAATTCAAGAATAACACATTATAATACAATATTATATCACAGTTAAGAGATTTTTTTTTAATCTTCAGTGAATTCTAATGGGAAATGATTAGTCCCTTCTAAGACAAAATCTTGTTGGGAGTTTTAAAATGTTATTTAACTTAAGCTATTGTTTATAAAATGAAATACCATAGTTATTTAATGTTTATTATCTATCACTGCAATTCCCAATTGCTGAAATAAAGACAATATCCAATTTAATGCCACCAAACATTATATGTTTTATTAATAAATTAACCAATAATTCTGTTACTTAAAAAGAAATAATTTGAAAGACAATTCCTAAATGTATAAGAGGATAAATGATATTTCCTTCATGAATACAATTACTCTAACATTAGAAAACCATGGCTTCAACATTCTAACCCAAAACCTTCAGAAAGTAACTGCTTAGTCTATTTTAATTAATAAAATACTCTAAACTTCATGTATTTAAAATCAGTTAGAAATTAATTCTAACAACTAAATTCTTCTGAAGTCTAACAACAGAGACATGTGGTCAAAGGTAATTTCATATAAAAGGAAACTACTTCACAGACAGAATCGCATGCTTGATAAAAGTGATATACTTTTATAATAGTGATAAGGATAATGGTTTCATTGGAAAAACCTGATAGAAAAACAAACAAAAAAAGAACAAATCCGTGTCAAAATCCTAGGCTTCATTACTCTGATTAACATGTCAACATGATAAGTTTAACTTTGGTGTTGGGTTTATTATCTTTTTTCTCAATAAGGAATAAAATAATTGATCACTTGAATAATGCATGTTCACATAAGCGCCTACTTAGCATTTGGTATTTCAAAATAAAATAAAATATTCACAAAAGTACAAAATGATTAGGATCTAAATATTGGTGATAAGCAACATATATTCTGTAGATGTCAACCCAAAAAATGACCACCAAAGCTAGCATGGTTGCACATGTCTATAATTGTAGCATTTTAAGGCTAAGGCAAGAGAATCACAAATTTGAGGCTAGTCTTTGCTGTGAGATGGTTTGTATGTCAAATTTCTCTGATTGGTCAATAAATAAAACACTGATTGGCCAGTGGCTAGGCAGGAAGTATAGGCAGGATGAACAGAGAAGAGAATTTAGAAAACAGGAAGGTGGAAGGAGTCACTTCCAGCCACAGCCAAGACAAGCAGAATGGGAAGATGCCGGTAAGCCACGAGTCATGTGGCAAGGTATAGATTTATGGAAATGGATTAATTTAAGCTATAAGAACAGTTAGCAAGAAGCCTGCCATGGCCATACAGTTTGTACGCAATATAAGTCTCTGTGTTACTTGGTTAGGTCTGAGTGGCTGTGGAACTGGCGGGTGACAGAGATTTGTCCTGACTATGGGCAAGGCAGGTAAACTCTAGTTACAAGTCTTGAAAAGGTAGTAAAGTTCTGCATCAAAAACAAACAAACAATCCTGCCCCCGACTTCCCTTCTGGACCAGAGGTGAGTATCCGGGTCCAACCCGGACCCCATCCCTGGGCACCAGTCACTCCGGGAAGACCTGCCCAACTTGGCCACAGGTTCTGGCCACCGGGCGGGTCCCCTTATAGCCCCACCGGGAGGGATCCCCTTTTCCAAGCCCCCCCGGCAGCCCCTGCAACCTCCGCGCCCTGCCCCCACGCCCATCTGCCCAAGACCCCAGCAACTTCCTGAGACTTAGAGACCGACCACCAGCTCCCATCCTGCCTCCAACTTCCCTTCTGGAACAGAGTTGGACAAGAGAACTCCCTTTTGGACAAGAGAGGGAGACTTCCTGAATCTGTCAGCTCTTTCTGAAACAAGTACACTGATAAGACCAAGAAAGAACCACGAGGAGATGGGCAGACATCAAGGCAGAAGTACACACAACAAAATGAAGAGCAATACAGCATCACCAGAAACTAGCCCCCCTCCAACATCTAGACCTGAACACCAAAAATTGGAAGAAGCAGAAGAAAGTAGCCTCATGAGTAACTACATGAAGAAGGTAGAGGCTTGTGTAGAGGAAAAGACAAGAAAATTGGAAGAACACTGTAAACAACTAGAGGAAAGGGCAAACAAATTAGAAGAAAACAATAAAGCCCTCCAAGAAAACAATAAAGTCCTGGAAGAAAACAATAAAGTCCTGCAAGAAAACAATAAAGCACTGAAAGAAAATCATGAAAAAGTAATGAAACAAACAAAGGAAACAGTCCAAGACCTGAAAAGGGAAATTGAAAAAATAAAGAAGACACAAACACAGGGAATGCTGGAAATAGAAAACCTGAGTAAAAGATCAGGAACTTCAGATGCAAGTATAACCAACAGAATGCAAGAGATGGAGGAGACGATTTCTGGCATTGAAGATACAGTAGAAGAAATAGTTTCATCAGTCGAAGGAAACACTAAAGCCAACAAAGTCATGAACCAAAATGTCCAAGAAATTTGGGACACCATGAAAAGACCAAACCTACGAATTATAGGGATAGAAGAAGGTGAAGAATACCAACTCAAAGGCACAGAAAATATATTCAACAAAATCATACAAGAAAACTTTCCCAACTTTAAGAAGGAAATGCCTATGAAGATACAAGAAGCCTATAGAACACCAAACAGACTAAACCCCCCAAAAAAGTCCCCTCAACACATAATAATTAAACAACTAAATGTACAGAATAAAGAAAGAATATTAAGAGCAGCCAAGGAAAAAGGCCAAGTGACCTATAAAGGTAAACCCATCAGAATAACACTCGATTTCTCAATGGAGACTTTGAAAGCCAGAAGGACCTGGACAGATGTAATGCAGACACTAAGAGACCATGGATGTCAGCCCAGACTAATATACCCAGCAAAACTTTCAATCATCATAGACAGAAGGAACAAGACATTCCAAGACAAAGCCAGATTTAAACAATACCTATCCACAAACCCAGCCCTAGAGAAAGCACTAGAAGAAAATTTCCAAACGAGGGAAGTCAGATACACACTTGAAAACACAGTCAATAGATAAAGCCACAACAGTAAACCCCAAAGAAGAGAAGTACACACATACTACCACCAAAAATAACAGGGATGAAGAATCATTGGTCATTAATATCCCTTAATATCAACGGATTTAATTCACCTATAAAAAGACATAGACTTACAGAATGGATATGAAAGCAGGACCCATCTTTCTGCTGCATACAAGAAACACATCTCAAATTCAAAGACAGACACTACGTAAGAATAATAGGCTGGGAAGAGACTTTCCAATCAAATGGTCTTAAGAAACAAGCAGGGGTAGCCATCCTGATATCCAACAAAACCGACTTCAAACTAAAATCAATCAAAAGAGATGAAGAAGGATATTACATCCTCATCACAGGAAAGATCCACCAAGATGAAGTTTCAATTCTGAACATTTATGCCCCAAACACAAGGGCACCCACATATGTAAAAGAAACATTACTAAAGCTTAAACCACATATAAGACCCCACACATTAATAGTGGGAGATCTCAACACCCCATTTTCACCACTGGACAGATCTCCCAAATTGAAACTTAACAGAGAAATAAAGGACTTAAATGATGTCATGACCCAAATGGACCTAATAGATATCTACAGAACATTCCATCCTAACAAGAAAGAATATACTTTCTTCTCAGCACCCCATGGAACTTTCTCTAAAATCGACCACATACTTGGCCACAAAGCAAATCTCAACAGATACAAAACAATTAGAATAACCTCCTGTGTTCTATCAGACCACCATGGTTTAAAGTTAGATTTCAACAACAACAAAACCTACAGAAAACCTACAATCTCATGGAAACTGAATAATGCTCAACTGAATCACCAATGGGTTAAGGAAGAAATAAAGAAAGAAATTAAAGACTTCCTAGAGATCAATGAAAATGAAGACACCACATACCCAAACTTATGGGACACTATGAAAGCAGTGTTAAGAGGGAAATTCATAGCACTAAATGCCCACATAAAGAAGTTGGAGAAATCTCACACTAGTGACTTAACAGCACATCTGCAAGCTCTAGAACAAGAAGAAGCAAAGTCTCCCAGGAAGAATAGATGCCAGGAAATTATCAAAGTGAGAGGTGAAATTAATAAATTAGAAACTAAGGGAATAATACAAAAAAAATGAAACAAAGAGTTGGTTCTTTGAGAAAATCAACAAGATAGACAAGCCCTTATCCAAACTAAACAAAAGACAGAGAGAGAGAATCCAAATCAACAAAATCAGAAATGAAAAGGGGGACATAACAACAGACATTGAGGAAATCCAGAGAATTATAAGGTCATATTTCAAAAGCCTCTACTCCACAAAACTGGAAAACCTAAAAGAAATGGACATTTTTCTGGATAGGTACCACATACCTAAGTTAAATCAAGACCAGATAAACTATATAAATAGTCCAATAACACCTAAGGAAATAGAAACAGTCATTAAAAGTCTCCCAACCAAAAAAAGTCCAGGACCAGATGGTTTCAGCGCAGAATTCGACCAGATCTTCAAAGAAGAGTTAATACCAATACTCTCTAAATTGTTCCACATAATAGAAACAGAAGGAACATTACCAAACTCCTTCTATGAGGCTACAATTACCCTGATTCCTAAACCAAACAAGGATGCAACAAAGAAAGAGAACTACAGACCAATCTCCCTCATGAACATTGATGCAAAAATACTCAATAAAATACTGGCAAACAGACTCCAAGAACACATCAGAACAATTATCCACCATGATCAAGTAGGCTTCATCCCACGGATGCAAGGGTGGTTCAACATACGAAAGTCCATCAATGTAATACACCATATAAACAAACTCAAAGAAAAAACCACATGATCATCTCACTAGATGCAGAAAAGGCATTTGACAAAATCCAACACCCCTTCATGATAAAAGTCTTGGAGCGATCAGGAATACAGGGAACATACCTAAACATAATAAAGGCAATATATAGCAAACCAACAGCCAACATCAAATTAAATGGAGAGAAACTCAAAGCAATTCCACTAAAATCAGGAACGAGGAAAGGCTGTCCACTCTCCCCATACTTATTCAATATAGTACTTGAAGTTCTAGCCAGAGCAATAACACAACATAAGGAGATTAAGGGGATTCAAATTGGAAAGGAAGAAGTCAAGCTTTCCCTATTTGCAGACGACATGATAGTATACATGAGTGACCCCAAAGATTCCACCCAGGAATTGATAAAGCTTATAAACACCTTCAGCAACATAGCAGGATACAAGATCAACTCAAAAAAAAATCAGTAGCCCTCCTATATACAATGGACAAAGAAGCTGAGAAGGCAATTAGAGATACATCACCCTTTACAATAGCCACAAATGACATAAAATACCTTGGGGAAACACTAACCAAGCAAGTGAAGGACCTATATGACAAGAACTTTAAGTCCCTGAAAAAAGAAATTGAAGATGATGTCAGAAAATGGAAAGATCTCCCATGCTCATGGATAGGCAGGGTTAGCATAGTATAAATGGCAATCTTACCAAAAGCAATTTACAGATTCAATGCAATCCCCATCAAAATACCAACACAATTCTTCACAGACCTGGAAAGAATAATACTTAACTTCATATGGAAAAACAAAAAACCCAGGATAGCTAAAAGAAACCTGTACAATTAAACAACTTCGGGAGGCATCACAATCCCTGACTTCAAGCTCTACTATAGAGCTACAGTAATAAAAACAGCTTGATATTGGCATAAAAACCGACATGTGGACCAATGGAATCGAATTAAAGACCCTGACATTAACCCACACACCTATGGACATATAATTTTTGACAAAGAAGCCAAAAGTGTACAATGGAAAAAAGAAAGCATCTTCAACAAATGGTGCTGGCATAACTGGATATTAACGTGTAGAAGGCTGCAAATAGATCCATATCTGTCACCATGCACAAAACTTAAATCCAAGTGGATCAAAGACCTCAACATAAATCCAGCTACTCTGAACCTGCTAGAAGAGAAAGGAGGAAATAGTCTTGAACACATTGGCATAGGAGATCACTTCCTAAATATAACACCAGTAGCGCAGACACTGAGACAAACAATCAATCAATGGGACCTCTTGAAACTGAGAAGCTTTTGTGAGCAAAGGATATGGTCAACAAGGCAAAGCGACAGCCTGGAAACAACCTAGATGCCCTTCAACTGAATAATGGATAAATAAGTTGTGGCATGTATACACAATGGAATACTACTCAGCAGAGAAAAACAATGACATCATACGGTTTGCAGGCAAATGAATGGATCTAGAGAAAATCATCCTGAGTGAGGTAACCCAGACTCAGAAAGACAAATATGGTGTGTACTCACTCATAGGAAAATGCTAGATGTGGAACAAGGATGACTGGACTGCTACTCACATCACCAGTGAGGCTATCTGGAAAACAGGACCCCAAAAAAAGACACGGAGAAATGGAAGATATCTACATGAACAGCCTGGTCATGAGTGGTAACAATGAAGGGCAACGGTCGAGGGAAAGAGAGTGGGAGATCCTAGCTGGATCAAGAAAAGAGAGGGAGAACAAGGAATAGGAGACCATGGTAAATGAAGACCATATGAGAAGGGGAGGAAGCAGAGGGCTAGGGAGGCCCATGGAGATCCACAAAGATACACCCGCAAAAGACTGCTGGCAATGGTCGAGAGACGGCAGGAACTGACCTATTCTGGTGATGGGATGGCCAGACACCCTGATAGTTGTGCCATAAACCCCATCCAAGGACTGAGGAATCTGGATGCAGACATCCACGGCTGGGCCCCTGGTGGAGCACTGGGAGTCTAATTAGTGAGAAAGAAGAGGGTTTATATGAGTGAGAATTGTTGAAGCCAAGGCTTGATAAAGCACAGGGACAAATAACCAAATGAATGGAAGCACATGAACTATGAACCAAAGGCTGAGGGGCCCCCAACTGGATCAGGCCCCCTGAATGGGTGAGACAGTCATTTGGCTTGATATTTTTGGGAGGCAGCTGTGCATTGGTGCCGGGTCCTGGGCTTGTTGCATGAGTTGGCTGTTTGAATCCTGGGACTTATGCAGGGACACTTGGCTCGGTCTGGGAGGGGGGATTGGACCTGCCTGGACTGAGTCTACCAGGTCGATCCCGGTCCTCAGGGGAGACCTTGATCTGGAGGAGGTGGGAATGGGGGTGGGCTGGGGGGAGGGGAGGGGGCGAGAGGGGGAGAACAGGGGAATCTGTGGCTATTATGTTGAACTGAATGGTGTTGTAAAATAAAAAAAAACATCCCAGTGTAGCTTGAGTTTTCCGCCTTTCCCACATTCAGGACAAATCTCTGCCACCCGCCAGTCCCACAGCCGCTCAGACCCAACCAAGTAAACACAGAGACTTATATTGCTTACAAACTGTATGGCCGTGGCAGGCTTCTTGCTAACTGTTCTCATTGTGCGGCGAGCTGGTCAGCCAGTCTCTTCTGCGCTCTTTCTGTCTGTCCCTTTATCTCTCCTCTCTGTTAGTCCCGCCTATCTTTCCTGCCTAGCCACGGCCGATCAGGCTTTATTTATTAACCAATCAGAACAACTTGACATACAGACCATCCCCCAGCACAGCCAAGTGCAGACCATCTCAAACACCTGCACTCAGGCCCATGGTCCTAATCATCCTCTATACGGACCTGCTGGGTAACGCCACAAGGAACCCAAGAAGGGCTCCCACAGGACATACAGAACATCCCACAGCATCCCAGAGATAACACAAAAGAAAACAAACAAACAAACAAACAGTCCTGTTATATCAGAAAGACACTGTTTCATCATCAACTCTGGCTCTTACTATCTTTCTACCTCCTCATCTGCATAGATCTCTGAGTCTTGAAGGGAGGGCATCACATATAGGCATGAGTGCTCCAAAGTCTTTCACTCTGCACAGTGTCCAGTTGAAGGTCTCTATGTTAATTATCATCTATTTCAGGAAGAAGTTTCACTGATGAGTGTTGGGTGATGCAATGATCTTTTGGTATGAAATTTTTTTTAAATAAAAAACCAACAAAGAAGAAAATAAATATAGTATATTACAATTCCATATACATATATATGTGTGTATGATAATAAATCTATTTCCTGTAAATCTAATGGAGAATACCCCCAAAAAAAGAAAAAAAATGATAAAGTCAGAAAATAGTTTTTACATCCCTGTAGCAGCAACTAATTCAGGATGTCACTGTCTATGATATTTGTTTATTTTATTGAGTGAAAAAACTGTCAGGAGAAGGGGATATCGTCAAAATATATACTTTTAAATAATTAATTACTTAATTACAGAGGAAGGAAATTGGATATATTTTGAAAAATTGTGGTCGATACATTATAAAGGAATATACCTATAGACTATAATTTTTTGCTGTATCTAAAAACAAAAGTCAAATGCCTACTCAACTGAGTGTAAAGACTATTGTCTATAAATAGCTTCAGTGTAGTTGACATGGATATAACAGTCAGTTACTCTTCTGTAACCCTTGTATTTTTAACAATACTGGTATTTGTATTTTTTACTTCATTTATTATATTTCATTGAACACACTGCAGGAAGCCTCAGCTGACATGTATCAGCTATATACTCTGTAGTGTCAAAAAGGTTTCAGTTTTAGCATGTCTAAAAGGATTAATTCTACTTTTATAGTTATGTTGACATTTGAGGAAAGAACTATAAAATATAAAGAGCCCTGTTGAGATAAACACATGCTGTCTTCTAGAGTGTTAAACTGTTGGCAAGGATAACTTCAACTAAATAACCACAGCAGTTGGGCTTAGCATCAAGCATATGTGCATGTCCTTCTTCTATCCTTTCCATTAATGATTGCTTTTCAGTTGCTAAGGAAGGTTTTTTATCTTATTTCTCCTTCACAGTGTAATTTGGTGACAAGTTTATGGAATTACTACCAATATCCATGCTAAAATGTGATAGTTTTCTTCTTCGGTTTCATTATTAGTACTCAGTAGCTTGAAATCCAAAGTTTTTCTTTTGAAACTAATCAAAAAGATTACCACAATCATTTTACTATAGATAGAAAAACCTTCATTATTATCTTTAAAATTAAATGGACCACTTGTGTTTAGGGATACATCAAATTAGTAAGACAAGGTGTCATGCCTACTTTCTAAAGAAACTAATCTATCTTATATAAAAATAAATTCTACAGGCCAAAAGTAAAAACAGAAAAACAGACAAAAGAAATAAATTATTTTAAAAATATATAATATATATGTACACAATGTATTTCAAGTGTGTCATTATTATAGATGATAGGGATCACATCTGTGTAATGATGTTGATTACTTTCCCCTTCTAGTAGCATAAACAGAATCTTCTGGCACTATGAAAGCTAGCCATAGGGATGAATTTTCCAGATTGGTTCAAATTTTGTTTCTTCATATCCCGTTACTCAAATCTGTGGTATCTTCAAGAGAGACTTGTACTACCAAGTTCTGAATGGTAACCAAGAGTAACAGCAAATATCTGTAATATTTTAAATTAGATTGCTAAGTTGTGTTCTTCCATAAAGGACTAACCTACATTATCCTACCTTCATCCTAACCTTTTAATCTTTTAACCTCCAATATTTCCTTCTCTTTTGATATCATATGTGTCCTGTGATTCCCTTTTTCTATTAAGGCTTCTTTCCCTCTTCCATCTCCAGTGCCATTTTTGGCTTTCTTACCACTGCAGACACTCCAAGTTAAAAATAAAATCTAAAATTTGTAACTAGACTCCATGTGAGAGGAGAGCATTTCCCTTTATAGGCCTGAGTTAAGACACTTAATATAGTATTTTCCAATGCCATATGTTTTACTGCAGATTTAATCAAAGTTGATTGCATCTCCTAGTTATTGTGAAAACAGCAGCAATGATCATGGCTGAGAGAATATCTCTAAGTATGCAGCCCATTGTATGCTCACAAGTGACACTGGTGAGTCACAAGTTAGTTCTACTTTTTTTTTATTTTTAGAAAACTCCAGTTATTTTATTCTGAAGGCACCAGTTTATAATCCCACTAGCAATGCTTCTTGGCATATCTCTAACATTTATTGCCATTTTTTTGATGGTAGCCATTTTTATAGGGATGAAATATAATGTAAGGTTGGAGTGAAAAAAGAGCCCCATAAAATTTAATGTTGGAGCTGCAGTTTGTGCTGAAGGATATAAGAAGAAATGGAATATAAGAAGCAGTATATAGAGATTCAGATCATCTGCAAATGATGACACTTCATGTTCTGTATTTACTATTTTGACCCTTTTTATTTGCTTCTTTTGTGTTATTGCTCAGGCTAATATAAAATAGAAGTAGAGCATTATATAAAATAGGAGTGGAGTTAGTGAACAAACTTGTCTTGTTCCTTTGTTTTAAGGGAAGTTGAGTTTTTCCAATTTAATATACTGTTAGCTATACTTTTGTCATGTGTATCCATCGTTGTGTTGACATAAGTTCCATGTTCTTTGAGTGTCTCAGGGCCTTTAACTAGAAGAACTGCCAGATTTTGCCAAAAACTTTTCTGCCTCTATTGAGAAGATGATTTGTTTTCTGTGCTTGAGAATATTTTTGTAATTTATTAAACTTATTGATTTCATGTATTGAATTCTTCCTGCATGTACTAAATAAAGCCAATTTGATCATGGTGAGTGATCATTTTGATGTATTCTTGGATTTATTTGACATGTATTGTGTTAAAAATTTTTGTATCTGCCACACTGGCATGGAATAGTGGCTCAAAGGTTGTAATAAATTTTTGCATAGATGTTTATCAGGAAGTAAGTCCACAATTTTCTTTATGTTTTTTTTTTTTTTTTTGAAAATTTCTCTGCACTTGGTATCAGAATAATATAAAAAGAGTTTGAACTAGGCGGTGGTGGTGCACTCCTTTAATTCCAGCACTCAGAGGCAGAGTCAGGCAGATCTCTGTGAGAGTGAGATCCAGGTCAGGCACCAAAACTACATAAAGAAACCTTGTCTCAAAAAAAAAAATGAAGAGTTTGATAATGTTTCTTTATTTTCTATTTTTTTTTTTTTGGAATAGTTTGAGATATAATGATGCTGACTGAATCTTTGTTGAAGGTCTGATGAAATTACTAGTGAATTTATCAAGGCTTGACTTACTTTTAGTTTGGAAATTGTTATGTAGTAGTCCAATTTCCCTGGTTGCTAACAATCTGTCTAAAAGATGTATTTAATTTTTGTTTAATTTTCTTTGATTATATTTATCTAGACAAGTACTCATTTCTTTTAGATTTCCTAATTTAATGGAATATATCTTTTCAAATTATGACTTAAGACTTGATGATTTTCTGAGTTTCATTGGTATCTGTTACAATAGCTCCATTTCACCTCTAATTTTATGAATTTTGGTTCTTTTCACTTCCTTTTGGTTCATCTAAGGATTTCTTTATTTTTATGTTTTCAAAGGAATGACTATTTGTTTCATTGATTCTTTGTGCTATTTGATGTTTGTCACTTTTTCATTAATTTCTGAAATTTAAAAAATTTGTTCCCATACAACGAATTGTAATTTGGATTATTCTTTTTTTCCCCAAAGCCTTAAGGTGTTATTAAGTTACTTACTTGAGTTAACTTTAGTTTCTTAATACAAGCACTTAGAACTATAAAATCCCTTCTTAGAAGTGCTTTCATTTTGTCCCATAGGTTTTCCTATGTTGTTTTAAGTTTCATTTCATTCCAGGGATGTTTTCATTTCCTTTTCAATTTCCTTAAGGACATATTCTTTTTTCAATAGTGTGTTGTATAATTTCCATGCAATTGTGTAAGCTTTAAGATATCTATTGTTGTTGATTTTAAATTTACTCCATTATGATCACATAGAATACGAAGGACTTATTTTAAGTTCTTGTTGACACTTGTGTTTTATTATGGAGTTTTTTTAGTTGCTGAGGAAAATATATGTCTTCTTCAGTGTCTAAATAGAATAATAGTCTATGGATATCTTTTAAGTCCATTTGATCTATGTTATCATTTACATTAGGTATTTCTCCATTTGTATTTTTTTTAAGATAAGTCAATTTGTGAGTAGATCACTGATGTCTCCTTTACTATTTTGTCAGGATTAATCTGCAACTTTATATCTAATAGTACTTCTTTTACAAAATTGAATATGCCTGTGTCCAGAGGATATGTATTTAGAATTACAATGTTGTCCTGTTGGATTGTTCCCTTAATCAGATGACCTAACCTTCTTTAACTTCTCTCACTGGTTTTGGTTTGAAGTGTGTTTTGTTTGATATTTGAATAGTGATATCTTCTTGATTTCTATGTCAATTTTTTAGAATAGGTTTTTCCATCCTTTTGTCCTAAGTTTCTGTCTCCTATGGAAAGGTGCATTTCTTGGAGGCAACAAATAGTTTCTGATTTCTTTTTTCAGTGTACTGGTCTGTGTCATTTTGTTGGGAAATTGATACCATTAATATAGAGTATGTATTGGTTTGAAAGAAAATAGCCTTCAAAGGGAGTGGCACTATTTATGAAGTATGGCCTTGTTGGAGTAGGTGTGGTCTTATAGGAAGTGTGTCACTGTGGAGGTGGGCTTTGATGTCTCACATAAGTTCAAGATACCCCCAAGTGTCTCATTCTACTTCCTGTTGTCTGCATATAAAATGTATCAGCTCCCTTTCCAGCAGCATGTCTGCCTGTATGAATGCTACCATGCTCCCTACTATGATAATGGACTAAACCTCTGAACCTGTAAGCAAGCCCCAGTGAAATGTTTTCCTTTATAAGAATCGCCATGGTCATGGTGTCTCTTCACAGAAATAAAAACCTTAACTAAGATATAGTTACAATTTGAAGTTATACATTGATTTCTGGCATTTTGTTAATGTTAGATTATTTTTATTCTTCTCCCTCACTTGCTAAACTATTTTCCTAGCATGGTTTATTTAGTATGGTCTTTTGGATATAATGTTTTCCTTTTAAGTGTAAATGATACTTTCATGTATTTTTTATATAGCTAGCTGACTTATTGGTCATATATTACTTTAGACTATTTTTATCATGGAAAGCTTTTATTATCCCTTAAAATATTACAAACAATTTTTCTGGTATATTAGTCTGATTAGACAGTTGTTTTCTTTCAGAAATTTAAATACATCATTCTAAATTATCCTGGGTAGTACCATTTCAGTTTTATAATCTGGTAGGCCTGCCTTTATATGTAATGTTATGTTTCTCTCTCTCCAATTTCAGTGTATCAACTTTCATTGTTCTGTATATTCCATATTTTAATTATAATGTGATGAAGGGACCATATTTTCTGGTTTTTATCTGTTTAGTTACCTGAATCCATTCTTTTTCTAGATTGGTATCTCTTTTCCTAATTTTGGAAAATTTTCTTTAATGATTCATTTAAAACCTTTTTCTATGCCTGTAAAATAAATTCCTTCTCCTTCTTCTAGGCCTGTAACCCATAGATTTGGTCATTTCAATGAGTTTCATATGTTTTGGGGTTTCCATTAATATTTCCTTATTATTTTATCATTGTTGAAGTATTTACAAAGTTCAAGTGGTACTTGTATTTACTGGAGTCCAGTGTGTAGTTCAGAAAACTATTCCTCAGTCCAGGAGCTCAGAGTGACTAGAATAAGTTGTATACTATTTCCTGAGTGCAATATTAACTGAAAGAACAACAACAGGTTCTTGGTATTACTATTATACAAAATTCATTCTAGTCAGTTATTAACAGTGGATCATTTGACTTACAGACTTGACTTGTTGGATGATGAACAATGAATAAGCTTATCAGTGGGAAAGAAGCAGAGAAGGTAAGAATATTA
Organism: Peromyscus leucopus; assembly: GCF_004664715.2. Classification (NCBI taxonomy): domain Eukaryota; kingdom Metazoa; phylum Chordata; class Mammalia; order Rodentia; family Cricetidae; genus Peromyscus; species Peromyscus leucopus. The sequence continues at coordinate 80,347,399 of NC_051083.1, read as the reverse complement.
TGTATTACATCCATTTTCAAAATAATGTTATTGAGGTGGATAAAACAGATGGGGGGCTGAAAGTTGAAATACTGCTGGAATCCGCACATTTCAGAGATTGTTAAAGTTTGGAAAGTTACAACTAAGAAATAAAAAACAGTAGGATATAAGAGTAAAAAGAAGAAATAGAGGTATGAGGATAAGAGGAACAAATTCATGAGATGTAACTGCAGAGTGTAGTAATGAATACATTACTGTCAACTGGGTATAGCTCTAAAACCTAACTGAGAAACAAAGAATTGGAACCCATATCCAATGAGTGACAAAGAACCTGAGACTGGATAGGCCAGTGATCAAGGGAAAAACCAAATACTTCTCTTCTACTAAAGGAACATAGCAATAAAATGATTCCTAATGACATTTTTCTATATTCATATATCAGTGTCTTGCTTAGCCATCATCTGAGAAGCTTCCTCCTGCAGCATATTGGAACAAACACAGAGACTTACAGCCAGACAATATGTAGAGAGTGACAGACCTTGGAACATCCAGTCCTACAGGGGTTGTTGTCTCCATCAAATTTTCCCTCTTCTAGCTCATGGAACTCTGTGGAAGAAGAGGCAGAAAAAGGAGATAAAAGACACAAGGGATCAAGTCCTGCTAGACACAACAGGGTTAAGACACATACAAATTCACAGAGACAATGGCAGCATGCATAAGTCCTATGTGGAGCTTTACCAGATGGATTCCCGGTGCATACAGGAGAAGTGGACACATGCCCTCATCCCTAACCCAGAAGCTATCTCTAGTTGACCAGTTGCAAATGAAAAATAAATTTCCTCCAAGGGAGTCTTACTGGGTAAACAAACAACTCTTAAGGGTAGACCTCATGCCCAGCAGTAGATGGCCAACACAAATCAAGTTCACTTTTCACAGCTACATATGAAAATATTTTCAGGATCATTCAAGGGAAAGTAGATTACTTTCTATTTATTATGCATTGAAATTTATAAAGCAGACATTAAATGTATCTATGAGCTACTGAATAGGAATACAAATATTATAGAATAGTAATATCAAAATAATAATAAAGTTTTAAATAGTTATTAAAATAGTTAATGAAATGGTATCAATGAAATCACCCTATTTTTTAATTAACTGCAGCCAGTGTCTTTGTGAAAAGGAATAATCTTACATAATATTATGATAAGATTTCAACTGAGAAGTGTGATTATTGTGTAGAAAAAAAATACCACAGAACAAGAAAAGCACATGATGAAGCCTTAGTATCCCTGCCTTGTTAACTGATAAGTCCCCCAGTTTCATTTCTGTTGCTGAAATAAAATGCTATAAACAGAACATCTTAGGGAAGAAAGGTTTTATTTAGCTTACAATTAGCTCTTATAATCGATCATTGCAGGGATGTTGTGGAGGCAGCTGGTCACATATCTGCATGCAGAAACACAGAGTAACAAATTCATCCTCCTTGCATGTTCTTGCTGCTTTGCTACTTTTTCTTCTCATACAGAGTCCAGAGTCTAACTAATGAAATGGTTTCACCCACATTCAGGGTGTTTCTTTCCACCTTCACTAACAATCAAGGCAATTTCCCACAGACATGGTCACTAGCCAATCTTATCCAGGCAAGTAACATTACATTCTCAGGTGATTCTAGGTTGTGATAAGGTGATAATCAAAATTAACCAGCGCAATGGACTAAGGATAGAGAAACAAACTAAGTTAACAGAAGATCTGAATAGTGAAATAAGGATGCTCTCTCTATGTGGTTATTTGAATGAGAATTGTCCCAACAGGTTCACATATTTGTGTACTTGTTCCTCCACCTCCCCTAGTGGAACTTTTGGGAAGGATTAGGTGGTATTACCTTATTGAAAAAGGTATGTCACTTGTGCTGGGATTTTAGGTTTCAAAAGCCCCCACTATTCCATGTTAGTTAGCTTTCTCTGCCTTTTGGTAGTTTCCCCAATATGTGAACTCTCAACTCATACTCTAGCACTATGCCTGCCTGCCTGCTTGCTGTGATGCTTCCTGCCATGATAGTCATATATTCTAACCCACTGAAAATCTAAGTCAGTAATAAACAATTTCCTTCTAAGTTGTCTTCATCACGGTGTATTATCATGGCAATAGAAAAGTAACTAAGAAACTCTAATATACTTTTGTATTGTGTGAGATGTGCCTTACATAGTATAATGAGTTTTACGGATCAATACTTTGAATTGAATTACACACACCATTGATTTTTCAATTGTATGAGTTTTCAGGTCTTTTTAGTTTGTTTGCTTGTTTGTTTTGTTTTTGTTTTTCAAGACAGGGTTTCTCTGTGTAGCTTTATGCCTTTCCTGGAACTCCCTTTGGAGACCAGGCTGGCCTTGAACTCATAGAGATCTACCTGCTTCTGCCTCCCAAGTGCTGGGATTAGAGGCATGTGCCACCACCGCCTAGCTGAGTTTTCAGGTCTTTAATGTGCTAATATGCACTTAAGAGCACTCATACTACATAGGCAGAGTGTTCAGATACTTATAAAATTTTTACTACCTTACATTTATTTATGTTTATGTAGTAAATAAATTTTATATATCTTTAATATGTATAATAATGGTGAACCATTTACCACAATTGAGCTGACATCCATTACTTGATGTAGTTAAAATATTTTTATTGAAATTTAAGAACATTGAAAATTTACTCACTTTATGTACACAATATTTTAGTATCAACTATAACAAACACAATGTACATTAGTTTTGTAGAAATTATTCTTTTTTGTTTATATTTTCAGTTAGTAATTTTAAGAAAAGTAAGAGACCCATAATTAATGTTCCAATGTTAAGTGGTCATCCCTGAAACCACATACAACCAAGCAACATTTGGAATGAGCATGTTGTTTGTATGCATGTGTGTGTGATGTATATAGACATATATATTCATAACACATACATGCAATGTAATGGGACATAGTCTTATAACTGAATGCTATGCCTTCTTAGTGAAACATCTTGAGTGTAACAAAATGTATCTTGGGTTCCACAGAGCACTAAAATAACGTATGGTGTGAGTCTATAACCAGAAAACCAAGAATATAATTTCTTCTTTTCAAATGTCCTTATATGTACATACATACATGGTGGTAGTAATCATGCAATAGACAACAATGAAAACCTCAATAAACAGTAACAACTAAAACCAGATAAATGAAGATGTGTATTCCTGACAGTGAGGGCAAGACAGTGCCTATTTTCTCCTCAAGCCTCACTCTTCTTCCCCCATATATAAACTAAAGTATGATTTTTCTTAAGCCATTAAACAACAAAACTATAAGAAAGATAAATGAACAATAAATAAATGATCCAACCAGAGAGAAATGAATCCAAATATACAGGTGAGGAAAGCCTAGAAACAATTCAATTAATGTTGCAAAACTGTGAAAGATTCAAAAATGGGAACAACAAATGCTTCTGGAGAAAAAATTGAAAAATAAAGGAGATAATTTGTTGGAGACCGACTCTGGACAGCTGTGTCTTGAACCTTGTGTTACCTGCCACGATTTATCAAGCCTCGTGTAAATAGGAGGCTTTTAGTCTAACCTAGGAATGTAGGATTAAATAAACCTCTTTAAATCAGCTAGCTGCAGGGGCCTGGGACCAAAGCGACCTCCTGCTGACCCTCCTTAGGAATTTTCTTTGTCCTCTCCTCACTCCTGCTCCCCCTCCCTACCTGAAGCCCTGTTTATAAGCTCTAACACCAGTCAATAAAGGGAGACCTTGACGCAACTCAGACTGACTTTGTCTTTCTTCACGCGCTTGGTCTCCTTTCCCTCTCACCCCCCATTGATTCCTAGGTGGTCCCTCCTCGAGACCCTCGAATAACCTGGCCTGCTGGATGGGTCAATAATTGGAAATTATTCTTAAGAAAACGGAATCTCAAAGCAAATTTTCCAATTACCAATGAAAATATACTTAATTTTGGGAGCATTTTAAATGTCTTCAGAATTGGAGAACATGGGGTTAATTGAGTGGTTATAACATCAAAAATAAGAATAGTTCTCTGAGGCACAGAGAGACTTAACCAGCAACCAGGAAGCCTACATGGAAGTAACCTAGTCACTCTGCGTATAATTACAGTTGTGTAGCTTGGTCCTCTTTTGAGACTCTGAGCAATGGGAACAGGGGCTGTCTCTAATATTTTTACTGGCCTTTGGGACCCTACTTCTCATACTGGTTCACCATGCCCAGCCTTAATATATGGGGAGGTTCTTAGTCTTACTGCAACTTGGTATGCCTTTTTAGGCAGGGTTTTTCTGTGTAGCTTTGCGCCTTTCCTGGAACTCACTTGGTAGCCCAACCTGGCCTCGAACTCACAGAGATCCGCCTGCCTCTGCCTCCCAAGTGCTGGGATTAAAGGCCATTTTTGTTGATACTCATGGGAAATCTGCCCTTTCCTAAACAGAAATAAAGGAGGAGTATATTGGAGTATATTGCGGGGGGTGGGGTGGGGGTGGGTGGGAAGAGAGGTGGGTGGACAGAGGATTTGAGAGTTGAGGAGGGAGGGAAAACTGTGACCAGGATGTAAATTAAATTAAAAGAAGAGAAAAGGGGAAGAATCATTGACTAATTACTTCCTCATAATTTTTATTTCCTTACTGCAAACTATATTAGTCTTCTCAAAGGCAAGAGAACTTGGGAAAGAATGTAGATACTTAGGTATATTATCTAGAAGTCAGCCAGGTGGGGACACTTCTAAGAGCACCAACACCAAGGACACTGCAACAGATACCAAAAAAATTCAGTGAAGCATAAGGTAATATTTTGCAATCATACACTGAACAAATTGAAAAATCTGGAACAAACTGACAAATTTATAGACATATATATAACCTACAAATTTAAATGAAGATGATATAAAAATCTATATAATAACATATGAGATTGAAATATAATAGTCTCATGACAAGAACGATAACATAAGAGCCCAAGCGTAGATAGACTATTAGATTTCTTTTTGAAAATTTTATTACATTAATGTTTTGTGTGTATATGTATTTATGTCTGTAGATGAATATGTCACACCATGAATGTGGAGGTCATGGGACAATCTGCAGGAGCTGTTCCTCTTCTACAAGTGAGTCTCAGTCTCAGGTTGTCAAGATGCATGATAAGAATATATATATATATATATAAAGAAAAAACAATCAAACTGTCTCTACACCAGAAATACATAGTTCAACACACATAAAACAATATAATAGAACAAATAAACAGAATAAAGGGCCAAAATACATGAACAATTCAATATGTGAAAAGGAATCATTTAGAATATCTTTAATACAAGAGCACAATAGCAATTAGATTTAGAAAGATACATTTACTATCAGAGGTTTTAAGGTTATAATAGTCAGTAGTTTTCTTTAAAGGAAAATCAATTAATCTTAGGGGTGGAGCCACCTAAAGTCTTTAAAACTGAAGTCTCAGAGAAAGACATAGATGAACAGTACTTGATGTTTGTATTGCTGGATTTTGAGTTTATGTTGGACCAATTATTCTTTATTCTCCCCAAATTCTTCACCTTTCATGCCATTTTCTATTGGAAATAATTGGGTTTTTTTTTCAGGGAGACTCAATTAAAATATTACCTTGACTCTCAGGAGAAACACAGTACATTTCACTATTTTCTAGGGAATGTTAAAGAGTGAAGATGCAATATAATCAGGCTACTTCCTCTACCACCACCCTTCCCTCACTTATGACCAAGTCTTCTCCAACATGTTGGGATCTACCCCACTGGAACTATAAGCCAAAATAATAGCTTTCTGCTTTATTTCTTCTTTCAGGGTATTTTTTTCACAGAAATTGCAAAGAAACTAGTACAAGCTTTTCTCTCCCCACAGAATGAAATTCCTGGGAAACTCCAATTCTTATGGTCAATTGTTTCAGTAGTTTAATCAAAAAGGGGAAGTATGGAAATATCTTCCTTGATTCTTGCTCCTGTCAGTACAGTTATAGTAGATCAACACAATAAAATTTGTGTGCAAAAAAATTATTAACTAGCCTCATGACTATTGATAAATGCCACAAAATATTTCCTCTAAAATCAGAAATGACACAGGGATATCTATTCTGTCAGCTCTTCATTAAGATAATACTTAAACCAATGAAGCAAGGGGAAGAAATTAAACTGATAAAAATAGAAAAGGAAGGAGTTAAGTAATCTAATTTGACAACAGATTATGACCGTATAATTAAAATTACCTAAAAACACTGGGCAACTTGCTTATCAGATAAATGCTTTAAGTGACATAACAAGGACACAAAAGGAACATACAGAAATCAGTATTTTTCCATGCTAAATAAGAAATTAGGAAAACAATTCAATCACAGTAGACTCAAGATATTATCTACAAATAAACCTAACTAAAGAAATCCGATCTGGCTCGGAGCTCCCATCCAGACCAGAGGTGAGTACTACCTGGGATCATACCCAGGGAGGCCTCTCCCTAGGTCCCATGCCTGGGCACCAGCTTTTCCTGAGAAGACCTGACCAACTTGTCCCCAGTATTTGGCTATCTGGCAGGCCCCAGCGGGAAGATTCCCCTTCTCCAAGACACTCCCACTCCCCCACCCCCCGGGAGACCCTGCAGTCTACATACCCTGCCCCCACACCTATTTGCCCAAGACACCCCCACCACTTCCTGAAAATTGGAAACCAGCCCCAACTCCCATCTGGACCAGAGGTGAGTGCCCAAGGTCATACCCAGAGAGGCCTGCCCCTAGGTCCCATTCCTGGGCAACATCCATTCTGGGGAAGAGCTGCCCAGCTTAGCCCCAGGTTCTGGCCATCAGGCGGGCCCCAGCGTGAAGGTTCCCCTTCTCCTAGACTGCCCTGCAATCTACACACCCTGTCCCACAACCATCTACCCAAGATACCCGCCACTTCCTGAGACTTAGAGAACTAGCCCCCAGCTCCCACCTGGCCTGGAGCTCCCATCCAGGCCAGAGGCTTCCTGAAACATAGAATCTGTCAGGTCTGTCTAGACCAAGAGCACTGATAAGACCAAGAACAAATCCACAAGGAGATGGGCAGCCATCAAGGTAGAAGTACATACAACAAAATGAAGAGCAATACAGCATCACCAGAACCTAGCCCTCCTCCAACAGCAAGACCTGAACATCACAAAATGGAAGAAGCAGAAGAATAACATCATGAAGACCTTAAGAATAACATCATGAAGATGCTAGAGACTTTTAAAGAAGAAATCAAAAATTAAATTCAAGAAAAGACAAACAAAAAATGGGAAGAATGCTATAAAAAAAAAACTAGAGGAAAAGACAAATAAAGCAGAAGAAAACAATAAAGCCCTGGAAGAAAACCATGAAAAAGCAATGAAACAGATGAGGGAATAGTCCAAGACCTGAAAAGGGAAATAGAAAAAAAGAAGAAGACACAAAGAGAGGGAATGCTGGAAATAGAAAATTTCCATAAATAAACAGGAACTTCAGATGCCTGTTGGGGACTGACTCCGGACAGCTGTGTCTTGAACCTGTGTAACCTTCCACGATTTATCAAGCCTCGTGTAAATAGGAGGCTTTTAGACTAACCTAGGAATGTAGGATTTAATAAACTTCTTGGAGCCTGTACTAACTAAATCAGCTAGCTGCAGGGGCCTGTGACCAAAGCGACCTCCTGCTGACCCTCTCTTAGGAATTTTCTTTGTCCTCTCCTCACTCCTCCTGCTCCCCCTCCCTACCTGAAGCCCTGTTTATAAGCTCTAACACCCAGTCAATAAATGAGACCTTGACACAACTCAGACTGACTCTGTCTTTCTTCACGTGCTTGGTCTCCTTTCCCTCTCACCCCCCATTGATTCCCAGGTGGTCCCTCCTCGAGACCCTCGAATAACCTGGCCTGCTGGACAGGTCAGATGCCAGTATAACCAACAGAATGCAAGAGATAGAAGAGCAGATCTCTGGCGTTGAAGATACGGTAGAAGAAATAGATTCATCAGTCAAAGAAAACACTAAAGCCAACAAAGTAATAACCCGAAATGTCAAGGAAATTTGGGACACCATGAAAAGACCAAACCTAAGAATAATAGGGATAGAGGAAGGAGAAGAATACCAACTCAAAGGCACAGAAAATATATTCAAAAAAATCATAGAAGAAAACTTTCCCAACATAAAGAAGGAAATGCCTATGAAGACTAAAGAAGTCTATAGAACACCAAAAAGATTACCCCCAAAAAGAGTCCCCTTGCCACATAATAATTAAACAACTAAACGTACAGAATAAAGAAAGAATATTAAGAGCAACAAAGGGAAAAGGCCAAGTGACTTACAAAGGCAAACCCATCAGAATAACTCCCAACTTCTCAATGGAGACTTTGAAAGCCAGAAGGACCTGGACAGATGTAATGCAAACACTAAGAGACCATGGATGCCAGCCTAGATTAATATACCTAGCAAAATTGTCAATCATCATAGACAGAATGAACAAGACATTTCAAGACAAACCCAGATTTAAACAATACTTATCCACAAACCCAGCCCTACATAAAGCACTAGAAGGAAAATTCCAACCTAAGGATGTAGATGTAACCAACCGTCTTATTAAATAAGAAACACAGAAACAATGTAAAAGAGAAAGCCAAGAGGTCAGAGCTAAGAACTAAAATCTCACCCTTCCTCCTGCTGTCTCAGCTTCCTGAAAGAGAGCTATTTCCTTGTGTGTCAGTCGGTTCCATAGTCATTCTGCCTTCTCATTGGTTATAAACCCAAACACGTGACTGCCTCGTCACTGTCTGAATGTACAGTGCCCTAGGTCTTAAAGGCATATATCTCCAATGCTGGCTGTATCCCTGAACACACAGAGATCTATGAGATTAAAGGCGTGTGCCACCACCGCCACACTCTGTCTATGGCTCTAATAGCTCTGACCCCCAAGCAACTTTATTTATTAACATACAATCAAAATCACATTTCAGTACAATTAGATTACCACCACATTTCCCCTTTTCTATTTTAATAAAAAGAAAAAAAACAAAAGGTTATAACTAACAAAAGAAAAACTATATACAAAAGTACAATAACTATATACAATATATACAAGTAATAAATACCTAAACAGGTATTTGACAAATCAGAGAAAATAATTCCATCATCTATCCTATTTTGGTAAATCCAAGATGTATCTAATGCACTTTCTATCCTAATTAATTTTCAACTATAACTAACTAATCTTCAACCATAACTAACTAATCTTCAATTCCCTCAGTGACCCAAGAAGGGAATAATATTAGCTAACAAAAATAAAAACAGGAAGTGGATGCAAGCAACTTCCAAAAAATTTGTGAGTTGACAGAAACAGTCAGCTGCATGGGCAGTCACCTGAGGTTTCTCCGCAGTGTTGGGGCATCATCTTCAGCCTATAGGCTTAGTGTATCTGACAGACTCATTTGAGATGTAGGATGTACACAAGGTCAACAGTTTAACCTCACATTGGGTAAGAGCAGTCCACGTACCAGAAACACCTGAATTCCACTAGTGTCCTGTCATTATTCAGGATTTTAAATTCTGGAAATTGTTGACAGTTTTTTAATTCAGCTGTCCATTCTTCTTGGCTGTGTATATATGGCTTCATCTCAGCATCCCCTTCTTCTCCACATCCCTCTATTAAATGCCAGTCTACTATCAAGAGGCATGAACTTTCAGCTGCTGTTCCATTGCACAACAGAAGCCATCGGCCCTCTGCCTGTTAAGCTGCCTTCAAAGAAAAGGGCACCGTACCTTTTCTGGATGCGAAGGCACTTCAGGGATGGGGCCATATTGTCCTGGCCTCAGAAGATGCCTTTTGATAAAGCCATAACCACAATTGTTTTGGCAAGAAATCAGTAGTCCCTTGTTTCGTGTTCTGTCTGTCCATTTTGTCCTGTTGATTCGAGGATACTTTGTTGTCCATTGGCTAACTTTTGCCACAATGAAAGTTGACTCCATATGCAGATTCTTCAATGCCCATATTTTCTCTGAAGTAGATTGGTACTGCCAGGAGCCGACATGACTCAAAAAAGAAAAATTTTCTAAGTTATTAAAACATTTTAAATGCCATATTCTGTAGATCTCTGAAGGGTTTGAAGATGACCTGTATAAAACATCTCTGCTCAATTTTTAAAACATATCTAATATGACTACAAGTTCTATTGTAATGTCTAACTACTAACTTTCATTTCTTTATATCCTATTAGTTGGTAATAATAACATTCAAGAATCAGAAATTTGCATTACATTGTTAAATGAATGGTATAAATACAATTAGAAATATACATATAGCATTTTCTAACAATATCAGTTTCAAATTTGTATACAATATAAAACAATCCAATCCAATGTAAAGTATTTAAAACTAGTAATTGTCTTTTTCTTTTCTTTCTTTCTTTTTTTAAACAAGAACCTTAAATCTAACCTCCTTTGCTTAGCCTTTTTCCTAACCCTTGACAATAACTTGTAACCAAACCCCTAAACACTGAAAATTATCCCAGACCCAAAACCCATTAAAAAGACCAAAAAACCACCCGCCCCACACCACCTCTTTGGGAATGTGGGCATTGCATTCTTAAAATTGCTTCCTGCTGGGTATGGGCGAAGTTTTCTTTATCCTGAAATTAAAACTTTAGGTAATTGTCAAATTCTAGGAAAGGTAACTATATCCTTCATTATCCAGTCTGTGTATAATGCCAAAGTTCAGGGTTTATCTCAAGTCCTTATTCAAGTAGTCTTTGAGACTGGATCATCTCAGCTAGTCATCTCAAAATTGCTCTGAGCACCTTGTAATTCAAAGTTGATCTGTGGATGATGTTTGTCAGCTTAATGATATTATTATTGTTCACATGGAATTGTTGTTGTTGTGGAGCCCATCTTCTTCTGGAGACT